>NW_027281254.1:0-80837 GCF_046629955.1 Centroberyx affinis | reverse complement strand
TTTATTTCTATTTAACCAAGAATAAGTCACTTGCTGGTGTCCTTTGCTGGTAACAACTGTAATGATCAACTTTGTCACATAAATATTTATATAAAAAATAAACCAAAGGTGATAAAATCACTTACTTACACAATAACTTACTTGCAAGTGTCCCTTGCTGGTAACTACTGTAATGCTCAGGAAAGACCATTTGCTCTGTTGTAAGGAAATCATAATTGGCAAGATGTTTTTTGCTACATGAACATTTATATAAAAAATAAACCATACGTGATTAAAATCAAGTTGTTTTTTTTCAAAATATAGTCAACCACAACCAATAAGGCTGTCAATGACATAAAACTATGATGAGAATTTAAATATAAGGTATTGCTCTGACAATTCATAAACACTGTTTATTTTATTGTATGCGATACTGATACTGGAACACAGGAACAGACAGGAGTCGATCTGATCAGTTAATAGATTACAAGTTTAATGATCATTGGCGAGGAACAACATGTACAAATCAGTGATGTCAGTCTCTCTCTACTGTGACAGCCCTTCGATCTACATAGTGTCCATTTACATAATGACAGACTAAATAACAGACTCTAGTCGCCACATGGCTGATAACTGATGAGATGAATGGTCCTGAGACAGTACATCTCATGTACGGTTATCTGTCCCTAAGGCTTAATTGGAGCAATACAGAAGTGGTCAATGAGATGAACAGTATGCACATATATAACATAACCATAAACAATCACATGATCATCAGTAACATACCCATAACATGCAGTACAGCATTTGACTAACCTAGCAGTGTGTCCTGAGAGTTTCGTCCATCAGCCGAAAGACTGATGGCACTAAAAGCCAAAAACATGCCTACTCAGACAGAGGTCCCAGGACCTAAAGTTCCATGCTGGCCAAACCTCTCCTCCCACCACTGACAAGGGAAGAGTAAAAGACGTGGGTAACTACCCTAGTCACATATATAGGACAAAAACCCTCAAGATGACTGAAAAAGGGAAACATCTAATAAATACAATCTATAAACAATCACCCCCCTAATGTACTTAAACATCAAGGAAATGAAAGTAAAACAACATACTGTAAATGATCATCCTCAATACTAATTCAATATGACTAAATTAATTAATTAATTAATTAATAAATACATTTTAAAATGCAAATGAATAAACAAATGCAATCAAAATCAATACTTTCACATCCCCCATTCCCCCCTTTTGTCCTGTAATGAGCAAGCTATGCTCTCAATTGTACAGATCATCAGTTGTGACTTTGAGCTTATGAGCAATACCAGAGGGGAATGGAAGTCATTTATGATATTACTGAGCAAATCTGACTCAACACTTAATTTTGACAGAGAGACAGCATGACCAACCGGAGGAATGACCATCCGTCATCAAACATTACAGCATCAGGTGTGAAACAATAGCTCAGTGGAATATCACAATGTGTGGTGATATTGTACAGAGATTCAGACAGTGAATTCACACAATAAGTACCATATCCTAAGTGGGTTACCTTTGTCTCTAGATTTTTCCACACCCCGATACCACAGTGACATTCAAATAATGTGTGCCATTAGAGTAGGTGACGGGAGAGAGTAGAGTGACATTATGGACATTATCAACATTAAAACACTATGGAAACACCCAGAGAGGAATGGAACTCATTTATGATATTATTGAGCATAATGTAAAGATATTATTGAGCATGACTAACCAGAGGCATGATCTATATGTGACATAGGCAAAACACTATATCTGTAAAAAAAAAAAAAAAAAAGCCTGTCCCAATTTAACTAGAGATTGAAAGTTTGCAGAACAAGTTGCAATGTTGGCTTAACAAATACATTTAACCTCTGTGTTGTCCTCGGGTCAAAAATGATCCATTTCTGAGTTTAACAGCAGTGAAAACTTCCTAAATGTATTTTTTTCTGCATGAAATTTGATGACTTCTCCTGGAGTGATCTTACAATTAGAAAAAGTGAAACATCTACCTTTTTAATATTTTTATGAAAGCTGTACACCATCATGGTACAAAGATTATCTTCGGGTCATTTTGGACCCGACAGTTATTAAATCAATTACAGAGTAGGAATTAAAATTTTATTTAAAAAAATGTATAAATGATCTGTAGTAGGCTAACTATGAAGCACTCTTTTTTTTCATGGGAAAATTTGTTTTCTCGCAAGAAATAGAATCAGGGGTGGTTCAGTACTAGCCAACCTATGATGTATATTTTACAGTAAAACCACACAGTGGTGTACACTGAATAAATACAGAATACCTGGGGGAAGGAAAACACAGTTATTCCCCAAGTTGTTGATAGGTTTCAGGTTGTTTCTTCATGCAAAATAGATTTTGGGTAAAAAATTAAATGAAGAGGCTTTATACTAGGAGGGACAGTGAGAGCGGGTCATTTTTGACCCGAGGACAAGGAGAGCATACAGAATATGAAGATATCACAAAGGTTAAGTCAGGAGAACTAATAATTTACTGTTCCGGTGTGGTCACGTAGGCAGAGTTGCCAGAACTGCGGGTTTCCCGCAGTGATGATAAAAGAAATTTCAAATGTTTGCTATTGCGCATGTGCGTTGATATCTTGTCTGTCTGAATTTATTTCACATGATACCTACAGTAATACGCAAATCCCTTCAAATTCCAACCTGTACATGTACCTACAACGTTACTATTTCAGAAAAAGCATTTCAACCCAGGTACTAGGGGTGTAACGCAACGCCATCTGTATCTGTTTAGTGCCACTATTTGTGTCTGTATTCGGATTTAAACCGGAAGTGGGCGTGTCGCAGGTATAGTATTGTAACTGAAGTAGGCTATTTACAAAGTTGACATAATGTTATTAATTTGGCCAAACGGGATAAGGCAGAAAGCATGCATGAGACTGTTTTTTCCTTGTTTTATGCAATGTGTAACATTACTTTGCAGGCAGGCTTACTGAATTTCGGTCAAGTTTGTATGATTTTGGAGATTAATCTGCTATGCTTGGCTGAGCAGGACAGTGATTAGGGCAGCTAGCTCAAATGATTGACCAGGGCCAGGCAATGAAAAGCCGTCCACCCACACTTTAATTTTACCACCACAGCAAAGAACAAAATTGTTTTATCAACTATTTCACGTGTTACCATGTCAACATCACAACATCACCAACATCAAATTATGAAACTGCCATCCACCAATCAATGTTTTCTCAAAGCTAAAACGAGGCTACCAACATCACCATGTTAGCCTGCTGAATCAACCAAGTAAAGTGAGGCTAATGTTGACTCACCACCAGTGGAATCTTCTGCGAAGTTCTTGATGATCTTGGAGTAATGTTAGCTATAATGTTAGTCCAATTTTAGAGGGATGAGATGGTCCTGTGACATTGTTATTGTACAGAACAAGCACAGATCCGGTACAGACCCACAAAGTGTGTTGAATTCAGTTCAATTCAAGTGAAATTTGTTAGTCCAGGTGAAATTTGTTAGTCCATATAACACACAGGGAGGTTGCCAGCACAACTTGGTAGCAGCCTTCTCCAAAACAACTGAAGTCAATGGGGACCTGTTCTTTAGAGTTCCAAAACAAAAACAGCCAAACAATCACACTGTGAATAGAAAAACCTATACACCATTATTTGTTGCAAATCAATCAGCTGTAGTTAAGATTTGCACTAAATTATGGTGTAAATATACTGTAGGTCTTTTTGGAACTCTGAAGTACTGGTCTCCACTGACAGTTGTTTTGGAGAAGGCTGCTATGGAGTTGTGCTGGTTGTGCTGATCTTCGTTATAATGGTGATATTGCCTTTGAAATTTATATTTTATACTAGGCGAGGATGAAAATCTTATTTTTTCCTTTATTGCATCTCCATTTACTCTGGAATGGTAATAGATATAGGTTTACTTACAATGGATTCATATTCCTTAGCGTCTTAGGCTACCTATCAAAGGAGACCAGAACTATGCATATAAGCCTTATGGTTGCGGAGCTATTCCTGATTCATTTTGAGTATGTCATTTTAGGCGTTTCTTCCTGAATTTAACAGTGAACTAGAACAGTATGTGCTTGCATGTCCTTTTGCAAACCAACCAACAACATCCTTCTCTCCTCTTGCACACGTGATTCAATTAAGGGCCACACATTCTCATGAACCTTAATTGAATCAGGTGTGCAAGAGTAGAGTTGGAGCTAAAAGTTGCAGGACAGTGTGTCCTTGAGGACCGGGTTCAGAAATACTGCTCTATAGTGTTCAAGATACAAAACAAATAAATAAATGAATGAATTGCATAGTTATTCATTAAAATACTATTGTATCAGAAATCAACAAGGGGGTAAGTTGAACAACTGACTCAATTTACCCCTTGGCTTTTGGTTCAATTTACCCCTTCACTGCTAACCTTTTGCTAATTAATTAATGTGGTTTTAGTCATAGAACAACATATGTTTGAATGTAGCTAAATTGGCATTGAGACAACAGCCATTAAATAATGAATATAAAAAAAATACTTTTTGTTGCAAAAACAGTTTTATGAGCATAAATGTACTTACTACTTGTCCTATGTGGCTGGTTCCGAAGTCTCTTCCTAAATGTCTGGTCACATGACACAGTGTCTGATTGCTAGCATACAGGGGGTGGCTAATCTTACCCACTGGCTCATTTTACCCCACTCTCCCCTATCTAGTAATCAAATGAAAATGTTGATTTCCTTGCTGCTCACCTGAACTGGTCATCATCCAGAAGTGGCCTCTGAGCAGCTAAATACCTCCTGATACTATCTTCCAGTTTTGGTATGGGTAGCCTTTAGGATTAATGGAATAGCAGAGCAATAGAGCAATCCAGAGAGAGAGAGAGAGAGAGAGAAAGAAAAGAGAGAATGGAACGGAAACATTGGCCTTTTCTACAGTGGAAGTGAGTTAGTTTTTTGTTTTTGTTTTTTGTTTTTTTTAGTCAGGTAGAAAAAAAAACTTACAGCATTAACATTATGCATAGACACATTGAAACACAAAGCAAAACTCAGTTCAGAAATATAACAAGTATTGTTGAAATATAGCTTCATAATGAGTTAGTAAATTCAAGCTCTTCCAATCTTTCAATAAGCTCAGAGACTCTTAGTTCTATTAGGAAGGGAAGTAAATTAGACTTTCAGACTTTCTGTTTGTGGAGAAAATATTTTGCATGTAGAAGTTTACAATATATTCAAGAGATTTGTTGTCAGGGTTATCATAATAACATATACTATCTTTTTGTGTAAAAAATATAGATAGGATCTTACGTTTTTGGAAGGGTAAGTTAGAATTTTTTGTGAAAAATGAAATGGTGAAAAAATGCCCCCCAAAAACTTAAGGCTTAACATGCCTTAATGAGCTAATATTGACATGAAAAACTCTGAAATCATTCCACTTGACTAGAGCCCAAAAAGAATGTCTATAAAAATAGGGAAATATATAAAAAGAACCCCATCAAAGTCTGAATTTAGGCAAAAACAAGGGCTTAAAGGAATAGTTCACCCAAAAATTAAAATTCGGTCATTATCTACTCATTCTCATGCCAGTACAAACTCGGGTGAGTGTTTTTTATTCATACAACTTACTTGGAGTTCTCCAGGCTCGCTGCTGGAGGAGCTTCATCCAGTGAATGGGGAATGAATGGGGAGCCGGACGTTCTGCTTCAAAAAAGACAATAAATGTACATAAAATTCTCCATAAAGCTTGTGTAGTATAATGAAAGTCTTCTGACGCCTGACGATCGCTCTATGAGTCGAAAAAAACAAAATTGTATCCTATTATTTCATGAAAATCTGAGTCAATCGGCAGTACATTTACTTCCATATTACCAAACCTCGCGAGGCCACTGTGGCCGCACAAGGTTTGTGTGTATGACAGTGTGCGACCTCCATCTCGTTAGGTTTGGTCCTATCGACTCGGATTTTCGAGATACCTCAAAATCCTGCAAGCTCTCAAGTAGAAATGAGAGCTTCTCTTGGGATTTTTTTTTGGGAATTCTGAGATAATCATCTCATTAATTCAGAAAAACAGGGCAATTTTTTTTTCTCAAGTGAATGCATTACGCTTCCATAGGTGTCCTATTGATGTCATAGTTTAGGGGGGTTCCCATTTTTTGAGACATTGCTGTGAACTCAAGTGAGTCAGCCTGCCTTGCCTGTCCATTTGCCTCTGGTTCTGGGCATAGACTTTGCATTTCCAATGTGTTGTTACAGCAGGCCTTCTGGCCAGCAGAGAGCAGTATGTTCCTGATCGGTGGATGTTGTGGCCCTTTGTTCAAGCTGTGTGGTCTCTGCTAACCCCACACCTCTACTACAGGAAAACAGACAGACTCTCATAGCAGCACAACATTGGCTGGCTTCCTGTGGCTTGGCAAACATTCAGCCTATCATTTCTGTTGGGTGAGAGAGTAATCAAGCCAGCTTGAGTTTGACGCTTGGCCTTAAACCCTCCCCCACCCACTAACCTCTGCCACCAGCCACAGCAGCCCCCCCCCCAGCCTCCCTGCTCTACAAATGCAACACAAGCTGGGAGTTAAGAGGGTGACAGTTCACTGCCTCCATTAGACTGATGAGATTTTCTGACGCGTGCTCCTATTCGTAAGACTGCTGTGTACATTAAATGCAGTGTCATTTGTCAACCTGCCCTCTTTGCATATAAACACACTATTTTACACATTTATTCTCTCTTTTCTGGCTGTCTGATTATATGACGCCCAACACCTGGCCATCAGTGCACCCATCAAAAAACTATTTACCTCCAGCTCTTGTATAAAATATGTTGTGTGGGTAATGAAAATTGTGTGGCTCGGCAGTTGAGTCAATGGATGAAATCATGATGTGTTTTTGTATCTGTTGTTTCTATTACATATTCATATTGCTCCATACCTAATCACATGAATCCAGATGAGATAATCGGTTATACCTAGTAGCCAAGAATGAGGCAAGAAGCTTGAACTTTGCTAATAATTGGTGTCTTTTTTTTTTCCTGAGAAGAGGATTTTGGAGAAACAGATAAAAAAAATCCTGCTGCACAACCATCAACCCTCTGCCCACAACTGGGGCCAAGGAAGGGTTTTTGGAACATGGCAATCTTGGATGGGGATTTTCAGGATGTGGATGTCTTTGCAAACTTTTCAAGTGATGGGAAAAGAATGGAAACCTAGGAAGCAAGGATAGCCTGACCTCAGTGAGAAGTATTTGCATCACGTCTCAAAGGCAGTTTAAGATTTTTAAACAGACAAACAAACAACAAACTCCCAACATTTTTAGCATTGGGATATGACAAAATCTTTCACAAAACCAAACATTCAACCATAGGCCTATAAGTTAATTACCCTGAAATACAATAGGCAAGTATTTTGTGCTTCATTGGTTCTTAACCTCAAATTCTCTCACACTAACCTTACTTAACCCTACCTGGCTATGGAATAAGCCTCTTTCTTCTCTTTTAAAAATGTTTGTGAACTACCCCTTTAAATGTACGGAGCTTACTTTCTGATTAAAATAGCATTGACATAGACCGTGTAGTGAACATATAATAAAGTATTTGGACCTTTTTAAATTTACTTGGGTTAATTTCAGGGTGTTTTCTGCTCGTTTGCAGAAAACACAATCAATGTATCTGTCATCGACACGTCGAGCCTGAGGATCAGGAGGAGAGGAAAGAAACAAGGAAGTGTCGTTAGCGAACAGCAAGCAGCCGCGCCGCATCGTCTTTTGAGGCAGTGTTTGTCAATTGACCTAACGTTACAATCAAAATGCCTGAATTACAGACAGCGAGGTGAGATTACTTAACGTTATGTAGTCTAATTTTGACATTTTGGACGGCTAACGTTACTTGTTATTGAATAATTAATCGAGGTCACCCTCTCTGTCCTGGCTGTGGTGAAGGCAGGCTAACCCAACCTGCCAAGCTATGCTGAGGCAAATAAACCACCAGTTTAATTTGTGTAACGCTCATTTGTACATTCATTCGAGCCTGTGGCTAACATTAGCTTTTTAAACGACCGTTGGTTAGAGCTTAAGCCTATTTGGAAGCTTAAAATCAATGGGTGCATTAATCTACAACCAACAGTTATTTACCAACTAGTGCCATGCTATTTTGTTATTCGTTTTAGAAAGGTCAAACCAGGGTCTTGAACAGGTGCTACTTTGCTAAATTCAAGCTGGGTAATTCTGCAACCACCACTGTTAGCCCTAAAGGGACGCTAGATGGCTGTGCCATTTGTTGTCCCAATTAAAGCCCCTTTTCCACCAGGAAACTTGGCTAAGAACTTAGACCCACGAATTGAGGTCTTAAAATGAGCACCAGGGAAAACCTAAAATGTACAGTTGAAATAAAACAGACACAGGGCTTAAATTCTAGGGCCTAGGTTCCTGGGGCTTAGCTAAGTCCCCTAGTGGAAAAGTGGTTGTTGTACAGTGCAACCTCTTCTCAACTGTCTGGAAAAGGTGCATAAAGATGGTGGCATGTTGGATTTAGGCCATTCCAGGCGCATCCCGCTGTGCAGTGTGCACCCAGCATTGTGTAGCCGGAAAAAGGCAAGGCTGACATTTAGACACACCAACTGTAAACCAGGTAGTGATGTCAGATCTGGAGGCCACAATCTTGATGCACCTGATCCATTAGTGGGAGTGATAATCGAGAGGATTTTGTGTCCTGTGTCACCTCAGTATTGGACAGGTGACTGGTGGGTGCACTTACTGATTAAGTGTGTGGCATTTAGGCCTACATGAAAAAAACAAGGTGTACACATGCTGTATATTATGAAATTGAAAAGGGTGCACACACGCCATGTTACACAGTGCGTTAAGTCAATATAATAACAAGAATCAACTTCAGTGTTTGCTAGGTTATTATAGTAGATTTGTTTTTTTTTGGATGAGCATGAAAGTTTGTTTGTTTTGCACTTTTGTCTCTGTATGTCTGTCTATCCCTTTATGAGGAGCGTGGAAGTCATTTCTCTGTCTCACACTTTGATTTTGTCCACAACAGGCAGAGGATTCGAGCAATTGACACCAGTGCTAGTGATGGATTGGAGGGGTTCAAGGCACATGCTGTGTTCCAGGAAATAAACAAGAAGCTTCAGGAGGTGATTGCATGCCTTTCAATAGAATAAAATATTACAGCCACAGACCTTGGTGTTTTTGGTAATTATTTGCTCTCAGACAAATGTCCGGTAAAGTTTTATTTTCTTTGACATGCCAACTATTTTGGAATTATTTCAGAAGTGGCCTACAGCTTGATATAAGTTTAATTATTAAGCAACTGTTTTCTACATCCAGTCATATATTTCTAAATAGGAAACCTAGGACTATGTCATACTACAGAATTGGCTTAAAGCTTAGTGATGGCACATTTGGATCAATTCCCAAACTGGAGTTATTTCATATCACAAAATATGTTTATCTTATTTTGTTTGATTCAATCAGACAAATGGTTCACTCAAAAACTCTGTTTATCAGCAGTTGCCTTTTCTGACCTCAATCGTACCAGATCACAAGCTGGATGACAGTGTTGTCTGAGGAATGAATCCGCTTTGTCATCAATGAGAAAATGGCAACAGTGGACCAGTCTGGATGCTTATAGAGATGGTTTAGTGGAAGATCTCAGTCAAAGTAGGCCAATGATCAGACACAAAGATTTAAAGCTTATCCAGCTTGTCCTAGTTTTGAGTTTACATATTTGTTAAAAGTTGACACTGAAGTGGGATTGTCTGTTTCCTATTAGGATCCCAACATTTTTAGGCAGATTTAGTGTGTTATTCCAAACCAATGAATTCCTTACCTTGTTTATCCTGCACTATGTAGGTTTAGACTGTCAGTTTATGATATGTTTGGACTATGGAGTCCTCTTCATGGTCTCCTGTAGTTCTATAATATATAAATATTCCCCATGCTCTACATATAACATTCTCTTAATTCTACAGAGTAACTTCATTAATGCTCACGTACACTGAACAGACCATTTATCTCTTGCAATGGATTTTCAGTGCTTTATTATACATATTTCAAAGGACTGCAACCTTAATGTGTTAAGGAGTGAAAGTATGCAATTTTCATACAACTTCAACCAAGAAAACATTACAGTAAAACCTTGTGAGAATAGAGGTATGGTTGTGAAAATGAAATGTTAAGAATTCTGAAATGAAAGATGAAAGAGCTTCTAATGATAAAATGAAACATTAAATGTATATGAAACACACTTCAGAACACTCTGAAGTGAAATGCTTGATATTGCATGTATTGGTAGCGAAATTCCAGTTAGTGCACAAAATGAATGAAACAGTCCCATTTCATATTTTCTGCTCTTTATTTACATTTGGTAGTTCAGAAGTCATAGGTTTGGATAAACAAGGGTTTGCTGTATTTAACATTTTTGTGTACTTTGAACAGGATGGGGAGCAGTTTGTTAAAAAGATTGGGGGAGTTTTCGCCTTTAAAGTGAAGGAAGGACCAAATGGACAGGAGGGAACTTGGTTTGTGGATGTGAAGAACGGCAAGGGTTGTGTTCACAATGACTCAGGTGAGAAAACACATGGGGCTGGAAAACAATATCAGACCTTCCTGTTATCTCCAGATGAAATTATAATGTCTTAATATGCAACTGTGTGGAAATGCAATTTCAAGTTAAAGGGCTATCTGCAGATTCTGAGCAGTTTTCCATCTGAACTGTTTTTGTTTGCCTTGGGTGCTCAGGTTAATCTTTGTTAGTGTGATTTGATTAGATTTTTCATATTTATGAAATTAATTTCTAACTCTTGACATTGCCTTAATATCACCAAATGTCTGCAAGCCATTGAACAATTATCACTATACAATATGAGAATGGGACAAAAGACGTGTTGGTCTATAAGATAAAAAAAAAGCCCCACCAAGATAGATTTTTGAATTAAGCATTGTGGTAATAACATTTATGGCTTCTCCTCCATCTCTCCCTCTCAGATAAGAAAGCAGATTGCACCATCTGTATGTCGGATGCAGATTTGTTGGCCTTGATGACAGGCAAGATGAACCCACAGACTGTGAGTATTCAGCCTCGGTGTGTCATGAGCTCTTGGAATAGACTCATTTGCATGCATTTTTGGTAGTTTTTCTCTGTTGATTAACTGCTTTCATTAAATGCCATTCTTTGCTAATTAACCCTGTCTGCTTCAACTATTTGCTCACTTTCCTGACATTTAATTGCATGTCTGTATTTGAGATGTTTAGCAGGTTTACGTTTTAGTAAGTCATTGATTTCCTCATTGCACGCATAATTCTAGACTAAGGCTCTAAGTCAGAGTTGGCGCACACGAGTCATGCACCTACGTCCTGCCAAGGCAAAAACTAAGTGAGACCAGATATTGTAGCTTTGATTGTAGCTTTTGGTGCAGCAGAGAATATTTAAATTATCCCTCTCTCACGCCTGCCCACTGGGCTGCCAGGTTTCTGACATAAGCAAGTGGATTGATGCTCTTCAGTGGGCCAGTCACATTCTCTGTAAGAGAAGCACTTGCCTGTAATTTTGATAAATTTAAAATTCTATCGGCCTAAAAAGAAACAACGTAAAAGTTGTGCCATATTTCCAATTATATGATATGATTTCATAAATTAGCATATTATACGGACTTGCGTCATTACATTGTTTGTTCATTAGGCCTATTATAGCCTAATCTGTGTTTTTATTTAATTTGATTACAGTAGCAAGTGCTATAATTTGTAAATGGCTTAAGGCTGCCAAGGATGCCTATATTGAATACAATATCACGTGAAATAATATTGAGATCGAAGATTCAGTGTCTTCAGTTTGATACAGCGGCCCTTTAACAAAATGGAGGGCAGAGTGATACTTTTATTTAGGACTGATGCATATGTAGGTTAGACACAATAACAGAAATATTCATACTGTATATTATATATGAATATCAAGTACGTAATGAGGAGGAAGTCCACCCTTTACTCTCAGAAAAGCTTCAATCCTCCTTGTAATGCTGTCATACAAGTCCTGAACTGTCACACACCATCACAGGTCCACCACCATGTGGCAACAGACATTGTGCTTTGAAGGCAACCTTTGGCTTTCATCTGGATGGAGGAAAAACAGATAAAGATGACTCATTAGACCATATTACTTTGCTCAGGGGTGAGGGTTTTGTGCTCCTTACACCAGGTTATGCATTTTTGTGCATTAGACTTGGATGCAAGCAGTTTCCGATGGCAGCTATAGCATAAACACCGGGGTTGTGAAGCTCGCAATGTACATTCTTTCTGAGGCTGTGTCACAGAGGTGTTGATTCAACTTTGTGGTAATTTCTGAGAAATGCAAGAATCCTAATATCAAAGGAATAGTTGATCCAAAAGTGAAAATTTTGTCATTATCTACTCACCCGCATGTCAGTGGAAACTGAAAGAAAAAAAATTGTCTGTTGAAACTGAAATTATTCAGTGTTCAAAAAAGGGCAAAAAATTACCATGAAATGGTAAAAACCATTGCACTTGGGTCCAAAAGTCCAATATTTACCTCATTATCTCCTAGATTTTCCCCACTCCCCTGCAGCACTCCGGTGGAAGAATCTTGCTGCCTTCAAGTGCTCCTCATAAGCTCCTACTTCTGAGTTTGAAAGTCGTAAACACAACTTGTTGCATATTCAAGTAGTTTGAAAGTTGATAGTTGGAAAAATCAGCTTCGTCAGTCCCTGCCTATGCCAATGCTCAATGCCCATGTGCAGTTTCAGATTGATTGGCCAACCCACTGAGGAGCAAAATGGATACAGGCAGACAGACGGACAGTTTTCCTCATTTTATAGTAGGATTTACCCTGAAATAAAAGTAGATGATGACTATTTTAGAAACAAAGTGGTACAGAGCTACTTTGTGCTGCAACAGAAGAATGAAGAGAATATTTGCATCACTTTTGTTAATAGTTAATACAATAAGTTGCTGTATATGCAAAATCTGCATGTATATCAAAAAGTGAAACAAAAAACAGAATATAATTTTGGCATCTCGGGTATCATGTAAAACTTGACACTGTATCACTGTATTTGGTTGTTCAAGCACGCTCTACTCATCCAAGAGCATTTGAAGGCACCATCTGTTTGCTGCTATTGTGACTGTTGGCACAGTGCGGAAAATCTAGGAAATAATGAGGTAAATATTGGACTTTTGGATCCCATTCTGTGAAAAAATGAATAACTGAACATAGAAGTTCTATTAAAGGTCCCATATCATGTAAAACAGGATTTTCCCTTGCCTCTGTGATTATAAAGGAGTTGGATGTGCTATCTAAACGTTGTGAAAGTATCAAAATGCACGGTAGCTGGGGCGCCCCGGTGGCTCACCGAGTAGAGCGCGTACCATAAAGCCCAATGTCCACCAGATGCGGTACGGCTCCGGCACGGAAGCTGTGCATGTGCAGGAACAGACTCGCACCCATGTGAATCAGTGCTGCAATGTCCACCGGGTGCAGACGCGTTGCGGTAGCGGCACGGAGCCGCGCGGGTTCCGGACGGCAGTTTCGGACGCTCCGTTCTTTTTACGCTTCTGGTCTATTTTTGCCAGATCCGCTTGCGTCTGACAAGCGTGGAAATGCACTTTATTGACTTGCGGGTGATGCATGCAACTCAATCAAACGCGTGCGGTGTACATTGCCTTCCGTTCCGGAGCCGTTCCGATCCCGTGCCCTGGCCGTTCTGCTTCCGTGCCGCATCTGGTGGACATTGGGCTTAAGGCTCAGTCTTTCCTGCAGCGACCCGGGTCCTCCCCTCTCTCTCTACCTCATACCTTCCTGTCTCTCTCTCACTAACTCTCTGTCAAAGACAGCATAAAAATGCCTAAAAAACAAAAAAAAATGCACGGTAGCCAACTAAATCCACACAATCCATATTAGAAAGCCGAGCCTCTAAACGAGCCGTTTGGACTTCCGTAACTTTGTGGCGTCACAAAGGTTCACTCATTATCATTTTTGTAAGAAATAATAGGCTAACAAAGTGTTTTTTTCAAATCGGTTGAGTGGTTGTCATTGTTTATTACCGGAGAGTATTCCCTACCTGTCGCTGCCTGCTCCGACGGTCTGTGGTGTCTCACGTTTCACTCTTAAAACGGTTAGCCAATCAGAACAGAGGGGTTGTTAATATTAATGAGCCTTAAAGACACAGCAACAGAAACAGCCTGTTCTTGGCAAGGCTCAGAGAGATGCTGGAAAATGAACATGGAAAAATGGATTGAGTGTTTTTGGTACATGACACCACACGCACAGCTTTTAATGGACCTCAAGACATAAAATAAAACACTGGAAAGTATAGAATATGGGACCTTTAAGAGGGAGGATATAAAAAGTCCTGTAGCAAGTCACTTTAAAGGAATAGTTCTCCCCAGTTAGCTACAACTATTACACTGCGTTTATGTGCTGGTGGGAAGGTCTGACATCCAGGAATTTCAAATTGGCTGCTGCTAGAAAATTTTATCATAAACCTATCATCTGCAGTCTGTATCCTCTCTATCAGAATCAATATTTTGACCCTCGGCATGTAAATTTGGGAATTTTGAATGCCATAAGCACTGCTGTTTCTATTGACATATTCAAGAACATTCTCAGCGCTATTATACATCTATGTGTTAATATACACTTGTTCATTCTGGCCATTGTATTTCTATGTCAATTATCACAGCTGTGCATGTCCAACCCTCAGTATACTCTCCGTTTTCTGGCTTATATTTCGTTTTGACACTGATGATGGCATAAACTGAAATGTCTGTCTTTATTTGTTTTTTGAGCACTTTTTGCACACAGCTCACTTTTTTTGTATCTCTCAGTCAGGCATGAAATAAATCATCATCATCATTTAAAGCTACATTCGCTAAGAGTGGAATGCGGACCATGTAGAATCAACCACACAATTACGTCAAATATGGACGTAATTTAGTGGCGAGTCTGCATGGTTCTCATTTCACGGGTCTGCCGGACCGGCAAATTCCGACCATAATCGCCGTAATATCTATTGTGGTTGATTCTACATGGTCCGCATTCCAATCTTAGTGGATGCAGCTTTAAATCTCAGCTCCCCTCTCTTTTTTTTTATGCTGTGTGTGTGGGAACTCTTTGTAACACTATAGCAGTAAAGCAATAAGAAATGAGCCCCAGGTTAGTTGTATTGGATGAATGATGCTGTGGCACACCTCACTACTGTGACCATATAAAACTCTTTGAGAAAGCTCCTTTTACATGCACTGCCCAGAAAACTAGTCACTGCACTGTTTTTTGTTATAAAGGATAGCCGTAGGAGCTCTCCAGTAACACAGTCAAGAGTTTTTCCAATGCTTTAGCCATCATTATTTAGAAATTTGGAAAGGTTGTTTCTCTTTGCGTGATGCTTTTGATACAAAGGCAAGATTTATGTTTTCAATTCTTCCATCTCAGTGTTATTTATTGTTATTAGTCACATGTCAAGGGGAGAGAAGGCCTTCCATTTTCTTCTGAGGACGGTGTTTATATTTCTTATTCTGAGAATTTTTGCTCACTCAAATTGGTCAAATTATTACCTGCTGATCTGATTTCTTAAGCTGTTTTTTTTTTTTTTCCACACACATTCATCGCTCTAACACTACCCTCGCTGTGCCTGTGTGCCATGCACAGTTTCCTACCCTTTCATAAGCCGTTGTTGCTGTTGCCCCACTTTCCCTGGGTTGAGTTAATCTCTCACTTTAACCCTTTAAACGAGCCTCATGTAGTTCCCTCCAGCACAGACTTACATACATATTCCTCTTAATATTCTAGCATACAATGGGTATTTGTTTTTACCCCAGAATGTAGAGGAGCCCAACTACAACAAAAATATTATATCTATTCAAGATTGTCGGTGTGACATTCTCTCTCATTCTGATTCCCAGGCATTTTTCCAGGGCAAGCTGAAGATCACAGGGAACATGGGACTGGCCATGAAGCTGCAGAACCTGCAGCTGCAGCCGGGCAAAGCCAAGCTGTAGACCTCAGTGCACTGAATAGGGGTAATGTTTCTATACCGCAGACTTAACCACTAAGAATTTAACTATGAGACTGGTTTCAGCTAAGCATTTAGGGTCTGCTCCACAACAACCTCTCTCATCACTGGACTGAATCACTCTCCTTCCAGTAGAGTGAAAGATGGCCTCACCATCCTGGGGATCAGTCAACCCCGCCAACATGACTGTGGAGGAGAGGATAGATGGACAGATAATTAATTCTCTACTAAAGTCCTTGTCTCCCAGCCCCTCTCATGATAATAGGAACACTAGAGTAGAGAGAGGCGCTCCCTACTTTGTGATACTGTTTGTCCGTAATTAAATCTTTGAAATATCCGTATTGATTATGTCCACTGGTTTGTTTTGCTTCTCTCAATAATTTTCCTTGGTTGCTGATGAAATTTTTCTTCAAGTGAATCATGCCTCATAATGTTTTAGGAGCAGAGAGTGCAAATTCTTGCTGAGTCATTTTCCGTAATCTTGGAGACAATGAAACACAACAGTCAAGTGCCTTGTCTCAGATTTGCACTTTGGCTCTAAGGTACCACAACAGTGCAGATATGTTTTCACTGTAGCTCTTTATTAACGGATGGGTTTGGAACAACGTAATTTTCTTCTGTGCTATCATTATTGTATGAGTCTAAAAAGATTTCTACTAAATAAATTTGTTTTTGCTGTAACATACTTTTGGTGGAATTGATTTGGATCTGTTTTTCTGCAGCAGTAATTGTATTTAGCACACACCCTTGATCCCTTAGGAACTTTGTAGGACTGTATTTCTAATATTTTTCCAGACATAAATAAAAAGCTCAGTTCAACATACAGTAAGTTGCCACAGACTCCCAAAAGTGGCCTCATTCATGCTTGAGCACAGGTTTTCTATTAAACGGCACATAAAACTACCTACAACTTGCCGGCCCTATTCTTGATGGAAAAGGCTTGACTCTTATGATGAAATGTTTATGGTGAATTTATGAATGATGTTGAGGAAATGGAAATATTGGCCAGATGTCCTAACATGACCTTCAGTGTTTTTTCAGTGCAAATGGTGCCATGTTCAGGGAATAGAAGTTAAATTCAGGGTATGTAAGCGCTTCCTGACAAATCTTTGGCCCTGGTTTGAAACTCCACAAGAAGTGAACTTTGTTGTCTACAAGAGTTTCTCCTCCTCCAACATTAAGGGCTAGAGGGCTTTAGGATTGTGTCAGTTTTGTAACTTTGACCTTCCATAATAATGTCCCACTGTTCAGACTTAATAGTGCTTTGATGTCACTGTCAAATTGGCTGAGCCTGTGTGTATGTTCCCGGTTTGGAGGACCTTCCACTTTCCAACACTGCAGTGACCTGGTTCCAGACTGCCACGCTGTAGTTTTTCCTTTGTAAATGGAAGAGTGTGGCTAAAACACAAATCTGTTAACTAGCTCTGACCCAAATTCCATTGCAGTACTGGCTTGGCTCTTTCAGTTCTCCTCTGGATCCTACTCTGCAGTCAGAATGGAGTTTTTTCATTGGTCACTTGTGACTACTTTTAGGACATGAGATTTCATTAGTTTAATATTTTTTTTCTCCATTTGTATTCTGTAATGGAACATTCAAAGTTGAAAGTTCTTTACTGTACTTGAAACATTTTTTTTCATCAATTTTTTAGCTATCATCAACATCCATATAGGGTATTTGTATATGTTGTTCTTTTATTCAAAATATTGATTACAACTAGAATAATCTGTGTGACTTATCACATACAAACTGAATTTATTTGCAAATGTTAAAAATAATTTCAGCAAAAATTTTGTTATCTCAATTACCAATTATCTCAATTATTGAAAGAAATAATGAAATCACAGTAATTAAATCAATCTTCATCGTTCACCACAATGAAAACGGGGGGCGGGACTATGGATCAGCTACGTTTGTTTACTTGTCTGTAGGTCACGCACAATATCTCGGCCGCTGCTGATTGGATTTTCAAAAAACATAGGGGAATGATGTGTCTCATTGCTCCATTTTGTCATTTTTAAAATTGCACTGATTGCTGTAAGGGGGGCGCCACATTTAATTGTCTACATCATGCACAATATCTTGGAGGCCACTGATAGTATTTTGACGACAGAGTGGAATGATTCATTTCATTGCTGTGTTCTGTCATTTTCAAAATTGCACTGATTGGTCTAAGGGGGGCGCCACAGAGGTTAATTGTATGTCATGCACGATATGTTGGATTCCAATGAATGGCATCTCCTCTTCCCCTCTCCCTGCAACATACTATCAAGAAACATGAAGTAACATATTTTCTACTTGTTGCCCCACTACAACTGTGCATCATTCGTTGGGGACAACATGTTTACTGTTTCTTGTTCACCCTTAAATTGTCTTGTGGGACATCTGGGCTCCTCAGCTTGCCTTGTTGCCACTGCGACCCTGCAATGATGTCGCCAAAATTAAAAAACAAAAAAACAAAAACAAGGATCTTGCGGATTACCACTTTAAGGGTTTATTCGATTAGTGAATTAGCAGAGCTGGTTGGATAAACAGTGATGACTAAGATTGGAGAGTAACAGCTGAGAAGCTTCTTTGGGCACTGTTCATACACACACCCACACACACACACTGGGGTGGGATTTGAAGCCTTTCTCTTGGTCAGCTCTTGTGTGGTTGTAAATGAGACGAGAGCTGCCCATCAAAGAGTGGTGCTCACTGGAGGCTGTGGTGTTCAAATAAAGGATTAAAAACATGAATCGATTATAAAATGCTGACCAGGCTTCTGCTGTGAGCAAACAATAGGCAGAATCACAGCTTTAACTTATAAAAACTATATACTAAGTAGAATTATGTTCTCTATTAAAGATATATTATCATGGTACCTCGTTCTCTAGGGCTACTTGACCACCTCTGTCCATGTTTCAACACAGTCACTAGTATAATTTCATTCATAAAAATTTTTGGAGAGTATGTATTTTATCATACAAAAATGTAGAGATCAGTGTAGTCTATGGTCCCAAGATTCCCTACTGGTCAAGAAAGTGATTATGATCGCTGCCCCCTCTGTTCCAGTGCTGCAGATCGACTTGAAACTTAAGCAACTGCAACCTGTCACTGAGTTCAAAACAGTGCAAGAAGCTATGTAAAATAAATCTGTTGGAAAGGATGATGCTTTGAATAAGTTGTTGGAATACGTTCCACTGAAACGGCAGAAACGATTATTAGAAACACTCATCGGTGACCAGAACCAGGGAAGAAAGGAGAGCTGGCCTGGCACAACGTGATGAGTAATGAAGAGAGAGTATGGAGCGGAACATGTTTTCTCCTGTCCCTCCTGTCCACATTTGGGAAGGTATTAGAGGCTACAAACTGAGGTCTGCAGCATGTGATCTGTAAGTGAGATTCCCAGAACACCTTCAGACTCACGAGCCACAAGGGACTCAGTATCTTCCCCCTGTTCAAGCATTCATCGCTGTCTTCATTCTTCCCTACGCTCAGTGGCTGAAGATCCTTTTGAGAGAGAGAGAGAGATTCTAGGAAAATATACTTCTAGAAACATCACTTTTTTTTTCCACTTTCAAACCGTTTTGGTTTTTTTCACTTTCAACTCCATAGAAAAATATACTATACTATAGAAAAAGTCACTACAACTGCTTGAATGCATATATGGAGCGCTATTGACAGAGCTATTGACAGAGCTATTGACAGAGCTATTGACAGAGCTATTGACAGAGTATATTGTATAGAGACCATTGAAGTGGTTGAAGTTAATCTCGCACTTTGGACTGCTTAAACTGTGTGAGATGAAAGGAAATCTCTCCATGCTGATGGCACCTTGAAAGAGGTGATTGCTGCCACTCTTCAGTTTCAAAAGCTTATTAAAGTAACTACTGCTGCTACTGTTGGCAGTGTAATATATCCCTGAGTGCAAGCAGCAATGCATTTTTATTCTCTCCTCAAGACGTTCAATTCTGATTTCTCTCCCTGATGCTATACATCCTGCTGTGTGCATCACTTCCTATTGTGTCTAGTGGAGGACATTCAGAGATTTCCAATAATATAACTTGTGAGTGTATTAGTTTGATAGTTTTGACATTCAAAAAATGTCTGGTAAATGTGATGGAAAATAGTAATTTCATGGGTGTAAATCAAGATTGTTCTAAACAATAGTAGACTGGTAAGAGAAAGTGTTACTACCATTTTCACATACTGATACCTATTTGACAGCTGAGACCTGTGCATGTCCTCTATTTTTCAGCTGTTTTATTCATATGCCTTCCATCCAGAAACAATTAACGGTGGTAGTGCAAATGAGAAACCCAAGCCTACATACTCAGACACAGATTGTTGAAATTATTATTATCCAGAAGCAGCGGGTGAGAATGAGGTCATGAAAACAAGAATATAATTGAATGTTTTTGTTGACAATTAAATAACCACAAACTCCTGCAAATGTAACAGTGAATTGTACTTTCAGTGCAACACATTTTAATGATAGCAGATGTTCAGACATTGAGCCTTATGGGAGGTAGGCCAGTTGAAAAAGAGACCTAATCCAGAAACACGTGGGAAATTAGATCACATCCTGTCGCCCCTTTTTGGCAGACACTTAATCCACTTCCACATCTTCCTTTATTGTTGAAATATTTATGAAAACTCATCTGGTCTTTTCACCAAATGAAAGTTATCTCAGATTATATAACAGCCATATTTTTTTTTTTTTTTTAGGTAGAAAGCAAGGGGCCTTTTTTTTTTTTTTTTTTAATAACATCTTTTATCAATCGTTAATCTCCTCTGCTGCAATGGTCTAAAATTCAGTTTGGAGAACAAGACTATGTTTTGATCTTTTGCTGCTTAGGAATTTCATCTCTACCTCTTGCTTAATCATGACTTTTTCTTCACACAGCGTTCAAAGAAAATCCGAGATGCATGATCCAGCATATCTGTTTGAAGTGATCTGGCTTTTGACTGCATCCAAGTATTTCTCATCCCATCTAAATGAATATAATCTCAATTGAATCATGTGGGATTGGAAAGGTTTTGTTGAAAGGAAAATTTACCACAAAATCTACCAAACAAAGTAATCACAACACGAAATGATTGCATCTCTACACTGAAACTGGAAAGACCTGCCACATTGTGGAAAAGAAGGCAATACTAGGAAAAAAATATGAGGAAAAAGCAAAGAATTTGTGCTTTTGGCTCCCATTCAGGTCAGAGCTGTCTCTCTTACTCACTCCCTTCCTTCCCTCTCCCCCTATCCCCCTTCCTTTCTTTTTCCTCACTTTCCCTCTCCCACTCCCACTCTCTCTCACATCTGGAGGGTATCTGGTGTGGCTGTGACTCCTCGCTTGCTATGGGACAGTCTGTGTTTGGACTGGACGTCAGACTTCACTGGATTTCAGCAAACGTTGCTTGGAAGGGGTAAAGTAGCCCAGCACAGCATTAATACAGGGGTTACTGACAGTGTGCATGTTTTATGGATGGTGCATGACGTTAGATTGAGCTGGAATGAGCTTTCAATATCAGTGTCAATTGCATTCACCCTTGCGTGACATTTTTGGCATGTGGACAGTATTTCAAATGCTCCAAACGTTTGTAGGATACAGTAAAGCCACTTATTGTATAGCTGTAAACTGGGCAAGCAGACGTCTGCTCTACTCGGGACGAGCTGAACACCATGAAAAGAAGATGATGACTTTTTTTAAAAATACTCTTGCCAGCACCTCTGGAAATGAACAGTATTCTTACTAAATTAACTTGAGAGTGTTGTTGACTTAGTGAAAGGCTTTTGGAGCTATTCCCTGACTCTCCATGGTGTGATGTATTTATTGTAGGCTGGGGTGACATCGCACAGTGTTTATGGGCAAGTGCACAGGCTCTTATTTGTTTTTCATTTGCTGTGGGTGCGTGCATGCTTGTGTATGGATTCTGTGTGGCTGTGTGTGTGTGTGTTTGTGTGTGTGTGTGTGTGTGTGTGTGTGTGTGTGTGTGTGTGAGTGCGTGTGTGCGTACTCGCATGTGGGTTTTTCTCGTAGGTTCACCACAGACCTCTGGTATAGTTGTTGTGGTGAGAGAGGCAGGGACGGTAGTTCTGATAGATGGATGGCTTTTAGAGGTTTGCCTTGAGAGCTGAGTGCCTGTCTGGAATACTTCCATCAACACTGGCGGAGATGATTAGAGAGCTTTTTCCTGGCTCTACCAAAACACTGTTGTCCCTGACCCAGTCAGCCAGTTGTAAAAGGCAATTTCATTTCATTTCTCTATATTTTTTTAATTAGATTTGTATTCACTTGTATAAACAGGTTTGGAATGTTTTGGAAATATTACATAAAGGGATTTTAGTGTGTGTGTGTATGGGTGTGCATGTGCATGTGTGTGTGCGTGTGTGTGTGTGTAATGCTTATGAGGTGATTGGAAAGCAGTAAGTGAGTCAGCTGTCATGATGCCTATCTTCTTTCTCCAAATCAGCCCTTGCAGTTGGTGAGGACTGAAGCTTCAGACGCAGCAGAGAGAGAGGAGGCAGAAAGCCGGCTGTCTTCTTTCTTGGCCTGGTGTGTAAACAATGGCAAATCTCCATCAATACGATACCTTCATAGGGCCAATCATGTTCAAAACTCACCAGTTGTTTTCTAGAGTGTTTAGAAATTGCCTCACAGGGAGAGATCAAGTTTACTGAACTGAAGGGAATTGAAATAAACTGAATGAATTATAAAGCAGAGCAGAAAATAGTATAGTATATATATAGTATATATATATATAGTAGTAGTTGTATTATTCTGCAGCATGAGATTGCGGTAAGCAAATACACATTGTAACTCCGTTTTATTTAGTTTAAAGCTACCATATGCAACTTTTCGCCTTGAGGCAGGGATTGTATTGTTCATCCCACTCTGCTCCCCCTCAGTGGGTCAAGTTCCTGCCTCAACACTTGTCACTCATCTTGATAAACTGCCCACCTTGAGACCATCTAGCCTGAGGCTGAGGTAGTCAGCGTCCGTAAGGCTGCCACAGGCGTCGCAGAAGCAGCCAATCTGCAAAAAAGAAAAAGCGATGCAGATGTTCTCCTGTGTTTTTGAACAGGCTGTGTCTGCCGCATGTTTAGATTTGCCTTTCTTTCATTTCTGTTTTCCGGCATTGTTGTTGTTGCTATGACGTCTCTGCGATTAATAGCCACAATCCAGCCCACTGCTGGCCACGCCCACAACAAATGTTACATACATACATCCAAAACATCAATGAAAAGCTAATTACCAGGCAAAGGGGGGGATTTAGACATGCATATACAAGGTCACAGACACAGACTGATAATTTATTTATTTATTATTATGTTAATGTTAATGTCGAAAAGTTGCATATTGTAGCTTTAACAAGATTTTGTTGCCAATAACAAAATCCTCCATGAACTGATATTTTCAACTGCACTTTCCTGTCTCTGTGCTTGTGCAACAGGAGAGCTGAATAGTGGACATGACCTTTCCCAAGCATTCCATGTTGCAGGCCCTGAGCGTGCTGCTCTTGGCCTGGGCGTTGGTCCGTTGCCAGGCCCCTCTAGAACCAGAGGAAGAGGAGGAGGAGGAAGAGCCGATAGAGGAGACAGACATCTCAACGGTGGTGACCAAAGCCAAACGGACTGTTTGTCCGTCACAGTGCAGCTGTACGACAGAGGGGGCAGTGGACTGCGCCGGGGTCGACCTCACCGAGTTCCCCAACAAACTTTCTGAGAACACCCGCCAGCTCTCTCTGCAGGTCTCTCTCTCTCTCTCTCTCTCTCCCCTCTGTTTCTTGTGTTGTGAGGAAGCATGTGTGTGTGGGTGTGTGTGTGTGTGAGTGAGTGTTTATGGGTAGTATTTTTTTTATATTGAGCACACTGTGGCTCCTTCCTGGAATTTCTTAGGCAAGATGTTTCATTAAAGAACATCGAAAGTCAAAGTCTCTCTCTCTCTCTCTCACACTCTTGCATGATTGCACATGCACAACTGAATACACAGCCATGTTATAATTTTGCATAGATAATTAGCAATGGAGAAGAAATTATAATTATATTATATTGAGGTGAATTAAGTCCCTCAGCAGTATCAAAAGTCATTGAAATAGCGACAAATATTCAAGCTTAAAAGACCTTTTTCTATCTGTCCATGTGTGTTTTTTGTCTCCTGATGCCAGAACAACCAAATTGAAGAGATAACAGTGGAGCAACTTTCTCGTCTGTATCAGCTTGAGACTCTCAACCTTCAGAACAACTGGCTCACCACACACGGTAAAGCCACAAACACAATATAAACACCTAGCGAGAACCCGTGCCGTACGCCAGGTTCTTGAATTGCGGACACGCCGTCTGCAAGCTTGTTCCTGCTGTTGAATTCCTGTTTGTCTCAGAGCCTCTGAATGTCCAGTCAATTTGCAACAATTTTGTTCTGTCAAACAGTTAAATAATTCTGCAGCTGGACTGTTTTTTAACCACCCACTTATGATTTAAAGATTCCTTTCATGTGTGCTGCTTGCTTGTTTCCAACTAAATAGTCCTGTTTTTGGCTTGTGATTATAAGTTTATTTATTTTGTTTAATTGAATACTTTTTGAGGTGTGTTTGCCTCTTTACAGGCCTGGAAGATGAAGGGTTTGAAGTGCTGGAACAGCTGGCTTATTTATACTTGGCAAATAATAAGGTGAGTCATACACAAAACTTCCATGTATCAAAATGTTTCTTTTCACTGCTCACTTCAACTCTGCTAACATGATGTGAGGAACTGCAGGTCTATCTGGTACAGCTGCATCTCTCAAGACATGCATATTCTATTCTATTCTATTCTATTCTGTTGTGCCAGTGACATTGTGCCAGCTGCCTGTTTGTTGCCAGGGAGAGAGGTGGCAGTGAACGCCCTGATATTCACTCTCCTCTCACACACTTTGTGCGAGCTTATGCTTGTAATCACTTACAGTGTGTTTGTGCCAGCTGGTCAGAGCTGAAATGTTACTGGCATCCAGACCTTTTTGGACAGAGAGACACAGAGAGACACAGAGAGAGAGAAGAGAGAGAGAGCGATAGAGAGAGAGACAGATAGAGACAGAGAGAGAAAGAGAGAGAGAGAGAGAGCGATAGAGAGAGAGAGACAGATAGAGACAGAGAGAGAGAGAGAAGAAAAATGATGGACAGATTTGTTTGTGACTTAAAAGGGATGAATAGGCAAAGGCGATGCAGGAAGAATAGGGGATTTTTAAGTGCTCGCTAAGCCTCAAAGACACCCATGTTGGTTTAATCCATAAACCATGTTATAAAGGAGAGAGCTCGCTCTAAACCCATATGAACACTAAAATCTAATCTCACTAGCGCTTCTCGGATTTCTATATTCTCTGCCATTTTGTACAATATACGGTTCATTCTGGGAAGAGTGACTAAAATGAGGAAAACCATGCCTTTAGATGAAGGGGTGAACACAGCCTGCCATACAGTATGTCTGCTGTGTAACACCCATTTGGCAAAAAGTAGTGAAAGTGTTCATTTGTATGTGCCGTTTCAATTATTCCACTTCCATGGAGAAGAATGGCTGGCTGTGTCAGAGTAAAATTGTCCATTACAGCCAGTGAAATACAAGAAAAATCACATCCTCACGACATCGTCGAAGAATGAAAACGTTGTGATAATTTGTGATTTATGCCAACTTTCCTTGTCCTTGCAGCTCACTTCAGCACCCAAGCACTTACCACCCTCTTTGGTCAGCGCTGATTTTGCTGCTAATCAGCTTACAAGGATCTATCCGTATACATTTGGCCAGAAACCACAACTGAAGTAAGAATGTGTGTGTGTGTGTGTGTGTGTGTGTGTGTGTGAATTTACCTCCTGTTCCTGGAAGCACATCCATTTACACACTGCTGTTTCCCCTTGCTCATGGCTTCCGATCCCTCCTTCTCCCAGGTCTGTGTACCTCCATAACAACAAGCTGACCGATGCGGGGCTTCCAGACCAGATGTTCAACGGTTCTGACCGCTTGGAGATCCTCATCATGTCAAGCAACTTCCTGCGCCTCGTGCCCAAGAACCTGCCCTCCACCCTTCACCGGCTCCATCTGAAGGTCCAACACTACATCAACAAGCGTCTTTTCTTTTCTTTCTTTTCTTTTCTTCAACCATGCAGATCAAAACAAATTATCAGTGATAATGAGCACAGTTCCTACTTGGAATATGGTGATGATGATTATATCATGTAATGATAAAGAGTTTCGTTCCAAAATGAGATATCCTCCACAAAAATGAAACCAATATTGGAGAGTGTCCCATATTGACTGCTGGCATGAAAACTACATTATGGGTTAGCTTTCAAATTATAAGTAATTTTAAGACATTTTCCTATAAAATAATTCATTTTTTGAGGACAGAATCATTTAGGTTTTTCAAATATTGCCTGAATTTCAGATAGCAACATTTTTCCAAAATGGATATGCTGTATATAATTTTGGAATGAAACCCCTATAATAGTTCTTGTTGTTGGTTGACAGAGTAACAAACTGGAGAAAATCCCAGCAGGGGCCTTTGACAACTTGTCAAACCTCAGAGAGCTGTACCTACAGAACAACCTTCTCAGCAACGAGGGCATGGACAACGAGACCTTCAGGTGGACAGAAACCTTCACGCACAAAAACACTCAGCTGAGGGACACATATTGTCACTGTATCTCTATGGCAATGCGGGATGTAAAACAAGAAACGCTTATCATTACTTAAGGATGTGTTTATGTGTTTTTAAGTGCACACCAGACAAGAACATCCACTCATCAAAGGCTGTTTGACAAGGCTAGACGATTCATTTTGAGGCAGTAGAGAGAGCACTCAGTGCACACGCAGTAAAAGGACAGATAGCTGATTTAATGACTTCCGCTTTCTCCTGGCAGCCAACTGAGCAGTCTGGAGTGTCTGGACTTGTCAAACAACAACCTGAGCGTCGTCCCCACGGGTCTGCCTCGCAGTCTAGTGCTACTGCACCTGGAGAAGAATTCCATCCGCAGCATCCCCGGAGACGCTCTTATTTCCGTCCGAAACCTTGAGTACCTGCTCCTCCACAACAACAAGCTCCGTTCACGTTCCATCCACCCCACCGCCTTCCAGGTACGCACCTTCAGCTGTTTCACATCATCCCAGGTCTCCCTTGGAAAAGAGATTTTGAATTTGAATGGGACTAAAAAAGGCAAAACAAATGGTCTTTAGGTTGTTTTGCAGCACTACAGCATTGCATTCAAATTGAAAGCACTGATTGTAAGAGAGGGCATGTATTCAAGTACTTCTTTGCCTGCATCTGATGCATTTTGAAGTTTTTGAGATCTATTGTGCACAGTAAAAACAGTCTTTGGCACTCATAAATCGGTATTTCCAATTTCACTAGGGCTTGAAGAAGCTGCACACGCTCCACATGTACAACAACCTGCTGGAGCGTGTTCCCAGGGGCCTGCCTCGCCGCGCCAAGACCCTCATGCTGCTCCACAACACCATCTCCGAAATTGGCCGCAACGACCTGGTCATGCTGTACACCCTGACGGAGCTCAACCTCAGCTACAACCGCCTGACCAGCCCGAAGCTGCACCGCGAGGCCTTCAGGAAGCTGCGCCTGCTGGAAACCCTGGACCTGTCGGGGAACGCTCTTCATTCGCTGCCCCTGGGCCTTCCCCGCAGCCTGCAGGTGCTCAAAATCAAGGACAACCAGCTGAGCTCCATACCGGACGGCTCACTGACGGGCATGCTGAAGCTGCGAGAGATCTACCTGAGCAACAACCAGCTGAAGCTGAACTCCATCTACCAGGGAGCCTGGCTGGAGCTCAGTGCGCTAACAGTGAGTGGCTGAAATAGATTCCCACTTTTCTGCCAGATATCACATGATCATAACCAGGTAAAACAGCAGGAAAGAGATGCCTGTTTCAGTAAGTATCTTGTTTCTTTTAGACACTAGACCTGTCTGGCAACCAGCTGTCACACATACCGTCTGACCTGCCTGAGTCTCTGGAGTACCTTTACCTGCAAAGTAACCGCATCACCAGTGTCCCCGCTTCAGCATTTGAAGGCACACCAAACATCAAAGGCATCTTCCTCCGGTAAGAGCCGCGAACACTCTTAAGCTGTATGTGTTTGCAATACAAACACAGTTACACAGGCACACACACACACACACACACACACACACACACACACACACACACACACACACACCAGTTCTTAAGCCAAAGATCATTTTCACAACCAGCACAAAAGCCCGCTTGAATTAGCAGCAATTTCAGCTCAAGAGCAATTCTGCCGCACTTTCATACTACACACACACACTACTGGTAATTATTGTTGGCTCTGTAACATTGATTCCGAATGAGAAGTTAATGGGTTTTTAACTCCCATCAACACTCCATTCTTCCTCCATGAATGTTTGCGTAAGCCGTTCTATTTCACGGTAGCCGCATGACACGCACAATAGGGGATATGTCTTCGCCTGACAGTGAGTGTTGCCCATCCTCGGGGCTTTCATGGAAATTTGATGGGTAGTTCCTTACATAAATTTCCTTTCCATTTGGATTGATCTCGACCGAGGAGATGATTATACAAGTGCCACAGAGAAATGACTGTGAGGAAATTGGTGTTTTTTTTTAGACTGCTCTGCAAATCTGCAAGAGACAGCTGCAGTCGGGTCGTCGTACACCAGCGTTCTCTCCCTTTTCAAAACATATTAGATTTTATAATCGTCTCAGAGTGAGTTTAGTGAAACAGATTTATTTTCTTCTTGTGAAAGTCTACCTGGAGTAGCAGCTCTTGTGGTAAAGTTTTACAAATACTTCCTATGGTGTCCTGGTCTGTTATGAATCCATCCAAATTTTATTGAGCATTGCCGTGTAGCTTTATTTTACAGAGTATCCCATGTGCTCGCAGCAAATATTCCACATCGGTCTTTTCTGCATAGTGCTCTAACCCGCAAATATTGCAGTTTTACTCAGTGGGCGGACAGCAGAGCATTTTCGGACAAGTGCTTTCAGGGTTGTGTCTGTTTGGTTTTCAGTCTAACCCCAACTTAGCTGCTTTATGGGTTGTGTTTATGGGCTCTGACCCCATCCAGGCTGTTGTGCTCTTCATGCTGCTCATAGCAGCTGCTGCCACATGAGTTTGAAAATGTTTTTCCACCAAATCCCCCCACAGCTGGGAGCCTTTGGCCTGAGCCAATTTAGAGCTTCTGGAATGCTTGCATCAGTGGGGGTAGGGGAAGGGGGATTTGTGTGTGTCTGTGTGTGTGTGTGCGCGCGTGTGTGTTTGTTGCTAATTGTGTTAGTGTTCATGTGTATTATATGTCGGTTAGTTGTTCAAGTTCATGGGCAGCATATGCAAGCATTTTCACTGATTAATGAAAAATGGAGTAGATGCAGTTTGCCAGGCATTTTGGAAAAAATGAAGAAGGGCTTTGATGTTAAGTGAATGACTATGTCTCTCTAATAATAACACTGGAGTGGGTGCAGCTCAGCGCGACACAGAAGTGATGCTCAACAGATGGGTCCTACTGTACTGATCCCTGGCTATCAAATGCTCCCACTGACGGATGTGATTTGTAAATGCCACCTGATCCTCTTCTCTGCAAGTTAGGATTTTTGGATTCAGCCTGTGAGACCTCAGGCATCAAAACACATACTATTTTGATGAATGTCTCTGTTTTCCCCTCCAGGTCTAACCGCCTGTCTGTGGACTCGGTGGACGAGAGTTCGTTCGCCCATCTGACCAACTTGCAAGTTCTGGATATCGGCTCAGGCAGTGCCGACCTCTCCTTTAAAAGAGAGGAGATGGTGGAAGATGACTAGATGAAGCAGGAGGAGCAGGAGACATAAATAGAATATGCTCATCGTAATTGTCATGGGACTGCATTGTTGCAAGGACAGAAAGGGCTTTTAAATGGAAATGAACCTGTGAATGGCTGTGGCAGACATTTCCCAGGTGCATTATTGTATTGAATGGCAGATTCACGTATTTCTGGTGCAGGATACCGGATGAAGTTTCTTTTGTTTCCATCTTTTATGTTTTTTTTGGGCTGGTTAGAATTGCCTCTGCATCTTTATATCTGAGCTTTTGTTCTTGACAGTTGTTATGTAACATCTCATCATCTAAGAAGTATTTTTGTGCTTTTCTCTATAAAATACGTTAACAAAATCAATGTGAAATGTCTAAATGTTTCAGAATCAAGACCCAAAATTCAAACATTTGAACAGAGTGAAAACAGGAAAGACTTATGTTGATCACACTGTGTGTGTGTCTTTCTGTGCTTTGCTCTGTGTCACCTTGTTAATGCCTTGTCACCCCAGCTTAAAAATAGATTTTAACGGGAAATACTGTGAAACAATTTGTTTTTAACCTATTTTAACACCTGAGGTAGCAAAGTGAACTACCAGACTCTCATCAACAAAGGCACAGTACTCTCAACGTGTTGAATGTAACTTCAGTGTAAGAAATACTATCCTAAATCTAAAGTCATTTACAAAAAGTTGCAAATGTGACAGTGAATATGAATGAGGTGTCCCGATGGATGGCATTAATTTTGGAATAGCAATGATTTGTCTACAATGTGGAGGATTGTGGATATCATTGTTGTTATACTAATCCTATATCATGTGCTTGTGAATGAAATATTCCAAGCATCAAAGCAATTTCAACCTATCTGGAGCTCTGATCCATGCTGCTACTGCCTCCCTTTATAAAATAAAGATATCAACTATTTTTGTATGACATCTAAAATACTCATGCTATTACACTCACTATATGCAGTCACTATGAATGCAGTGTTACTTTCACATACAGCATTATTGTACTGTCACCTTTACAGTCATCAAGCACAGCAATAAATTATTTGAAAAGATTAAAGAAGATTGTGTGTTTCCTAACATTCACTGGAACATCCAATGTTTTACACCGCAGAAAATGGAAGCAAGTCTCACTGAGTAACCACAACATTCACCAGAAAACTCCTTTGAAATCTTTTTACTCGTGGAACACTTCAGTTTTGAGCATGCTGAGGAAAATCAATGAAAATCTGTCAGGCCATGAACAATCAATTCACAACAGCTTTCACCGGATATGTAATTTTTTTTTCACTGAATCCAGCTATTGGTTTAAAAGTGTCACATCTATGCCATACATATACTGCTATTCTCCTTCTATTTCCTTCATATTTTACATGAAAACTGTTGTGGACAGAACTCTCGATTTTTTTTTTTTTTTTTAAGCCTCACAGGGAAATCTATGGGCAATATAGTTCCATTATGTTTTTCCCTGAATATATATTAACATTAAGTCCAAAGTAAATAGGCATGACAGAGATATTTAAATGTGCTGCACTTCATTCGGTACTTGATAGATGTTTCATACCTCAATATGTCAGTAGGTTCCTTCACATGGAACAACGCCATTGCTCAAGAGAGGTTATGTATCTCCCATATAAAGATACAGTATATGCAGTTTGTGCAGATATTCTGTCTTGTCAAAAACAAGGATGAGTTGTCTCAGAAAGACCAGCACAACTCATACGACCTGCTATTGTCTTGACACGAGAGAGATGTTGGCAGCCTGATGCACATTAGAATACAAACTGCTGCTCAAGTCAAAGCACTCAGGAATCTCTGGCAGTAGATGTGCACACAGCTGTCAAAAATGGGCGATGAAAAGTATAGTATTTGACAGAGCAAATTGGACTCACATTGAAATGTAAAATGTGACATATTGTACTGACAGACATTATCTGCACATCTTTGAACATTCCACTTTAACAGAATGTTCTCGATGCAAACCTTGCATGAATATTATATATGCATATCAACTGATAGCAATTCACAAGCTCCAAAATAAGTTTATGTAGATATAGACATTGTCAGATCTGGAAAAATAGTTGCTGAATATCTTCCAAATAGTTGAGAAAACAAACACACCCACCAAACAAACAATCATAAAACAAGGACCACTTGGTTCATGTGAAATTACAAGTGGTGTTTGAACTGTTCAGGCTGTTCAAGTGCCAGGAAAGTTTAATTAAATCAAGTGCTCCTGAGGTTGTTCAAATATTTGAAGCCATTTAAATATATTTTTGCCCGGTTATGAATGGTGTAAAATGGCCATGAGGGAAGGTGATGTTTCTGACCAATCTTTTTCAGTCGCCCCCTCCCTGTCATTGTCATCTGCCTAGCACCACCAGCATTTTTAAGGCAAAATTAAACAATTAGGGCATGTCACTTTGCCTCCAGATCACTTGAGATTAGGTTCAAATCAGACATTTGCTATTCTATCTTCTCTATTTCATGACACAGACAAGTGGCTGCTTGCAGTATAGTAAAAAAAATAAACACTTGCCTTATTAACAAGTATATGTTGCACGCTGAGACAAATAAAAGATGCAATTAAGAAATCATATAAAAGGTAGGTATCAAATAGAAATCAAATGCAATGCAAATATTCACACCTATGTACATAATTTGAGAACTGAATATGTACTTTCCCTCACACCCATAACAGAAGGATGGCCACCTCTCAGTGCAAGCTCACCCTGTAGGTCCAGACCCAGTGTGTTTTTGCAGAGGAAACACACTGATATAAATCCTTTTTCGTCTCAGAAAATCCATTGCCATTGCATTTTTTGTCCCGTCTCACAACGTGTTGCCATCAAGAATCCTATCACTGACCAAATCACTGCTACGATGAAGATAAACCTAGAGCTTCCCACTGAAATGCTTTCTTCTTAGTTCATTATTTACGCTCACATAGGAGGAAATCTTGTCACTGACTTCATATTTTTCCCCCAAATAAGCTGACAGATACAGGTGAGCTTGGTACATTGTCCTTTTGTCTCTAATGGTGTCCTTTGCTCTGAGGTTCTCATCAATGCGACAATGCAGACGACCCTGATGTTAGAATTGAGGAGGAGGCTACACATTGGTCTCAAGGCCATTCATGTCAATGGTAAAGTGTTCTTTGTCCTTCTTCAGGTGCCTCGGGGGGATCGGAGGCTTTTTTCTCTCGGGCGGTGGTGGCGGCCGGACGCCCTCCTCCAGCTGCATGAGCCGAGCCACATCAGGAGGGATGAGCTCAGGTTTGACTCCCAAGGAAGGGGGCTGGTAGTTGCCGTTGTTGTTCCGACAGTTCATCAGCGGCGGGGTGTTCATTATGGGTTTGGTCTCGCAGATCAAAGGCACCTGGGGACCAGCAGGGTCACCGGAAGGGGAAACAGGCAGGTGTAATGGGACGATGAGAGTTAAAATGGAGAGGAAGAAAAGGAAAACACAGAGAGGCATAACATGAAATTTAAAGGGATGCAATAAAGGTTGAAGAGAGATGGACAGAGATTTTGAGAAATTACCAACACCCAGAAGTTGATATCACTATCCCCTCTCCCACAATTAAGGGTGAGTGTTTATGTACAGTTGCATCGATTTTATATAATTGTAACTAAATAAAAAGACAAACACTTCCTCCGTGACAGGCTGCCATTTCTAAGTGCTGAGCAATAGCTTTGACATTTGAAGAAATGGGGGAAGTGACATGAAGCCATGTGGTTTTCTCTTGACTCTTTCTAAAAGGAAGCAGGATGGACAGCAATTTAGCACACCGGGGGACCAACCTTGATTATACCAGTTCAGTCGTATAGAACCAGTCCTTGCTAAGTTTTAAAAACCCTTGAAGTAATAAAACTACGATGAAAAATGATTTGTGTGTAATTCTGTCATAAGTTGCGAGTCTCAAAGTTAGATTTGCTACGTTGCCGATGCTGTTATATCACAGAAAAGGTGGATATTAATAGTTTGAACAGACTTGAACTGCTTATGCCACAGTGAGAAAGCTCACCCCATCTCCCTCTTTCATGAAGTCTTTCCTGCAGATGTGCGCCATGATGCCCGTGGCCAAGGCGTCCCCCATTACATTCACCATGGTACGGAATCTGTCTCTGCGGAGGAAGAACACATTTGAGATGGCTGTAAAGGGGAATTCGTATGAGCCGAATTTAAATCTGAAGGATTTCCTGAAAAGAAAATCTTTAGAACATTGTGGACCTTCTGGCCGGGACCAATGAGACCACAGCCTCAGATGTTTTTGCTCTGGGTTGATTAGATTTGTTCAGAGAAATATGTCATGGAAGTCCAACTGTTACACAAAATTGATGGAAGTGAACCCACACAGTACTTACAATGCCCAATCGACTGCAATGATGAGCGTGATGTCATCAGTTGGCAACCCAACTGATGTTAGCACTATCACCATGGTGACCAGTCCGGCTTGTGGAATCCCTGCTGCACCAATACTGGCTGCAGTGGCTGTGATGCTGGAGGAGATTTGGGAGGTCAGCATTATTACCAAGGGGAATTTTGTTGTCATTTAATAAATGTAAAGACTTGCCTCAGTGACATGAAAAGGAAACAACAATGACAACAACAAAACCTGTGACATAATGACCATAAAAGGATATCTTCATAATAAAATCTGTGTTGCTCATCTTGTAGCTCTGTCAAAAACATACACCTTGAACAGAGAGACTTTCTTATTTTAACTCCATTAGGCAGTGGTCCTGTGACATCACATTGGCATCAGAGGCCAATGCAGAACTTAAAAGAGACAAGGACATGCTATTTTTAGCCCATATTATTTGGAAAACATGCCCCTCTCTCTTCTCTCTCTCTCTCTCTCTCTCTCTGCCAGAGATTTACTGCTCCCTTATTTGTCCAAAGATGCAGATATATTTGTGTTTTAACCATAAATTTGTCTGATACAAATAATGATAATAATAAGTGCTTTACATGGTACACAAAGACACGTTACAGCAAAGGGATAAAGAGAATAAAATATTAAAATATATAAAGCAAATGGTCAAAGTCATGATAATAAATAAATGACCAATCATTCTGAGCAGAATCATTTTTGCAATGTACAAAAATGAAAATCTACAACCACCAAAGGCATGTGTCTGTCACATGCCTTTGGTGCTGTCACATGCTTTTGGCCTTTTATTGTGACTAGCCCAAGGCACACCTGTGCAATAATCATGCTGTTTAATCAGCATCTTGATATGCCACACCTGTCAGGTGGATGGATTATCTTGGCAAAGGAGAAGTGCTCACTAACACGGATTTAAACAAATTTGTGAACAAAATTTGAGAGAAATAAGCCTTTTGTGTGCATAGAAAAAGTCTTAGATCTTTTATTTCAACTCATGAAAAATGGGAGTAAAAACAAAAGTGTTGCGTTTATATTTTCAGTATGTTGTATGTTCAGTATAATTTTGAAATGAAACTCTTTATATATCTCTCCATATCAACTGACAAATCAATAGTATCTTTTCTCATGTTAAATCCATCTGGCCTGAGGGCATAGCCATTAGGATTGTGCAGAGAGTGAACTTGTGCGCCATGCGGTGTGTATCTGGTGGAGATGGAGATCCAGAGGCTGAAAGGGGGGTGAAACCACACAGCTGGATCATGCGACTCACCACATCATGATGGTGAGAGAGTGTGGGGGGTTGGGGTTAGAGCCCAACCCCCCACACTCAAGCCCAGCAGTGGCGTGACTGGGAGATGGTGGTTTATCGAGGTCACATGGCTCTTTTAAGAGAGAGATTAGCGGGCAGTTTCAATCTACAGTTGCTTTATTATGGAATTATATAGAAAACATACAGCAGCAAGTATAGGGGAGCTTGACAACCGTTGGATGAAACACATAATCTTTTCCTTTATTTTTGGGCAAAATGTTGGTGTCGATGATAACCTTCAGTGGAGATGATGATAACCATGGACCATCCCATCAAGAGAAATTATGTCTTTGACCATTTTCTAGATTACACAACTTTAACATGAAAGAACCTCAGATCCTCCGTCCACTCTTCAAAAACACAAAACATTGTGCAGTTCTGTCATTTGAGCAGTGACTTTAGAGCGAAACAGTTCCTACTTCCTCACTCTGATTATGAATGAAGCAATCAGAAGAAGAAGAAGTTTTAACACTCAAAACATCACTCAATCACTGAGTAATACTTCAAACACCTGAACTGTCTGTAGCATTTTGAGACACCAGATATGTGACAACTATCCCCACATCAGAGCACAGAACCTAGTGAGATACATATATCAAAATTATAGCTCTGTCTTTCTATTCAATGTAAAGGATTTATTGTAGTTGACCTCACTGCCATAATATCCCAATGAAAAAACAATCAACATTAAAAAAAAATAAAATAAAATACTTTCAGTGGAGAACACACAAAAAAGCCAGAATGCCAAGGTATTTTGTTCATCCAAGCATTTAAAACACTGGTCAACACATCAGTATGTAGTGAGGTTTGACTGCATCATTTGGAAGTGAAAATCATAAAGCTTCATCATATCTTTGCCATGTTAATAAGCTTAGAAGCACAGATGGCGTGATGCAGTTGCACTGCCCAGTTATCTGCTTACTACTAACCTGATGGTGATGATCTGGCCAAAGTCCAGTTCATAATTATTAACCTGGGCGATGAATATGGCTGCCACAGCCTCATAGAGAGCGGTGCCGTCCATATTGATGGTGGCGCCCACCGGGAGTACGAAACGGATGATGCGGCGGTCAATGTGGTTGTTCTCTAGAAGGCACTTGAAGGTGATAGGCAGTGTGGCAGAGCTGGGGAAGACACAGAGAACAACACAAAGACCTTCAAACATTCAAAGGTCAGACAAAGAAACAACTCTTAATTTTTCACTGGGCATGTGAGAAATCCACTGTGTGAAAAAACTACTGAAAAATTCACAGCAGCGGTAGAGTTATGCGCGAGGGCAATTATGCAGTAATGCCTCATATTCAGTATACAGTAGCTGCCATCTAAATGGACCTTTCATTGTACGGAGGGACAAAGAGAGAATGTAGGCATTCTCACTGTGAAAGCGGGATTGAATGCCAACATACACACTCATACACACATACATGTATGATGATCACATGGTCACTGGCAGGCATTCAGAGTCTGGCCTTGGCTCAAACTGCAAACTCTCCACTCACCAACACCATGTTACTGCAAGCTGAATAAGGCAGCGCTTATTCAGTCTGCCACATGACAAATGATCCAATACAAATGGAAAAAATAGGGTATTTAAACTCATGAGTCAGTTTACATTAAGGGGCCATATCACACAGAATCAACCAATCCACACATGCATGATCATGCGAACACACACACACACACACACACACATACATACACATGGATAGGGGCCAGCTCAAATGCGTGGTATTTTCCGCTATGTTCCCATCTCTTCCCACACACACCAGATGTTTTCTGATCTCCTCACCTCCCTTTGAGCCTTACTACAGCAATGTCCCAGTGAAAGGGGAAGGTGGTGTGTGGCATGTATTATTTTCAAACCAGAATAATCTCAAATTGTTATATATAAAGAAATAAAAATCCATGTTTTAGATTAAAAGGAGCACTTGTCATTACATAATCCAATAAAGGATGCTGCCCATTTTCATAAACTCAAAGAATATTTTCCTCTTTCTCCTCTTGTCTCATGCTGATTTTGTTACTGCCATTTGCTTTAGGGAAATATGTAAATGTAAATGAAAGCTAATCGAGTGTATCAATTAAATGGGTTTGTTTGTCATTTTCATTTACCTGGAGGAGGTTGCCAGGGCGATGAGCAGGGCTTGCAGGATTCCCCGTATGTAAACGATGGGGCTCTTCTTTGTAATGAAGAAGTACATGGCTGGGAGGATGAAGAGGCCATGCAACACCAGACCAAACACCACAGTGACAGCATAGAAACCTAGCTTCTTCCCCATGGCTGACGGATCGCTCATCTCCAGGATCTTACCAGCCACCAGGAACACAATGCCAAACGGGAAGTACCTAGCAGGACAAGCACAGGTCAAAGGACAACGTTAGCAAAGGTGGGTGTGAAGTTTTATGAAAGTTTTCTGTTCTTCAAGTATATTAGGTCTCAGCTATAGGTCAACAAATGCAATCATCCAAATTAAAGCAGTATAGGATGTGTAAAATAAATCTTTACCAGATAACAATGGCAACAATTTTAAGGACAGCCTCATTCAAGCTCTGGCAGAAATTCACCAAGGCGCTGCCATTCGGCCCCATCCTTCCCAGCATAATGCCTGCGAAAATACAAAGAAGTGTCTGTAATGAATGACAGAGGTTTAATTTGCCATGCCACGTTCTAAAACTAACAACAGAAGTCAGACAGATGATCTGGTGACGAACAAGAGAAGAAGAACAGAGAGTGGGAGGGGTTTTTACCCATGGTGGCTGAAAAGATGACAATTCCAAGGACGTTCATCCCATCGCTTGTTCCTGGCCGCGTGCTTATGAGCATATCTGGGGGCGGCGTCAGGTCAAGGGCAAAGTTCTGGATGTCTGTTCCGTTATCGTCCTGGATACCGTAGATGAGCGCTCGCCGCGTGGTGGACTCTGATTGGCTCTGACCCACAGTAGGCTTGGGCTTCACAATACTGTCACTACTTGTTCGATACTGTTGCCCGGGAATAGAACAGCGAACACTTGCACTGAGTTTTAAAATTATCATACATCATAAGTGTTATGCCAGATAAATAATAAAAGCACTGGGATGTAATGTGAAAGGCCTCACCTGTTGAAATGTGGCCTGAACCAGATTAGATGGAAACATGTTGCTGTAAGGAAGAGGAAAATACTCATAAATATATACTTATGACTTTCATTTCAAAGTGATCTCTAGAAAGTGCAGTGCAAAAACACCAAAGCAATGACCGTTTATCACCAAAGATGTCGCCAAAATCATAAAACAAGGATCTTGAGGATTACCACTTTAAAGATGAAGGTTTCATAGAACAACATCATTGTAATCCCATATAAAGCATTTTACATGAGATCTATATCGGAAAAAATAGGATTTAGGTTTAATCCCAAAATGCTGTACAGCAATTCACCTATCAATGTAAAAAAAAAAATCAGATGATAATGCCATTCAGAAAAATATTTTCATTTTGTCGGTAGATGTAACGATGACTATAATAACATTTTACTTTTATGTCGAATTGGCAAACATTTTGCAAAACCTTTCCCATCCACTGGGATACTGGCTTGTAAGAAGGTTTGTTGTCTTCCATAAATACTGCCATACATATTCAATCAATATGATTTTGCATTCAGTATGATAAGATCCTACTTCTCCTAAGATCCTGGAACTCAGAAGTGGTCGAGGCCCTGCTTGCTTGTAAATGAAATGGCTGTGAGTCATAGTCAGCAGGCTCCAAGGATAACATCCAAGTTGCTTTGGACGGGCGAACACAGACCGCGGTCCTGGAGCTCTTCCCAAGACCAAAAACCACCCAGTCAGACTGGGTGGTTTTTAACTCTGTAACCTCTTTTCAGCAGTACTTGTGGTAGACATGCTAATTCATATTTATATAGAAAACATAATGAGAAAACAATGGCAATAACAACAGAGGTTTAATGGTGGGTCCAGGGTTAAAACTCTCTTCTATGATTTGATATGATCCAGTGACATTTTCCCACTGTCTACACAAACCAAATCATGCTGAAATAAACCATAAGCTTGCTTGGCCTGGTTAACTGCAGTTGCTGGAGTTGTGCAATGTCAACAGAAAGCACCAGGTCAGGCAGCCTGATCTCATATGAAATTCATAGTTATGGTTACTAAAAAACAATGCACCCTAATTTTGTATGATATTGTACAAATCGAGTAAAACAGGAGTTGGGGCTCACGCGAAGTTTTCTGCTGTGAGTGACATTTTCATTTTCAGCAAAAGTTATTTTTATTTAACCATGACCAAAATCTTACTTTAACCTTAACCAGATCCTTTTAGTTGCCTAATTACAGGCAATTATTAGAAACTTGTGATCACGTCCCACTGACTTAAAACCGACTGCCTTCTCATGGTCACCTGTTATTCCCCTCTAGATACCTTAACACCTTTATGCCATGTGATAATTGGCATGGGGTTGACCACACTCCCTGCTGTTTCTCCTATAACGTGAAATAAATTATCTTCTTGGGCTTAGATGGAAGTGCACAGTACTCCAATAACACTAAACCTGTGAGCCTCAAAGCAGTACCAATATATTATGAATACAGTCAAATTTAAATGTCGTCACAAAGTATACCAGGTGACACTACAATGTGTTATTGACTATGAGCATGACCCTCAAGTCTACTTTGTGCTACTAGTTATGCAAAATCAAGTAATTTCCCTTATTAACAAAGAGCAAGCGTCTTTGCAGAATACTAGAATTCAATGTTTAATAGCTTCAAAACAAGCAACGTCCTTCCTGTTTTATCAGCTCTGGCAGTGCTGCCTTAAATCTAAAGAGTCTGAAAAACTAGTGCTATGAAGATGCTAGGAACTGATGTGATGAAGTGTGGGAATGGGGTGTGAGGTGCTTAATATAACACTACTGACTGACCACGTTTGGCGGGATGTCCTAGTTCACATGCTACCCGGCCAAAGAAGATATTAGCCTAGATATGGTTTTATACAGGCTAATCTGCTGCACACCTCTTAATTTGCCCTAAATGGTTCATTTTTGTTTTTGTTTTTCTTTATAAGTTTTCCATATTTCTAAAACCCCAGTCCAATCAACCAAAGGGGATTTTCCTCATACCATATAGTTATTACAGAAACGGGGTCTATCCTAGGGCAGTCCAATAAGTATTTGTGTCCTAGGACAGTTCAATATGTATATTTGTGGTCTCAAATTGTTCTCCTATAAACCTAGAAACCAGACAACCGAGACTAAGCTGTGATGTCTTGCCAATGTAAAGCCTGGAGCTACTCCACTGACAATGAATTAGACGTTAACTTCGCCTCATCCAATGTTTCTTCTAACTTTTACATCCAAATATGCGTGAAATTATGCTTGTGCCATCACATACAAACCAGAAAATTAATCTGTATACCCAGAAAGTTATTTTCCATCTTTTCCAACTATTTATTTACTGAGGTACAGATTAGATTCCTCCCTCTCATAGAAACAGACCAATAAAACTTTATTTAACTGTCCTGGGTCATAGGAGGGGAATTGTTTCAAAGCTTGTGTTCCTCTTTAAGTCTTATAAGGCAGACAGGACGGCATGTTGTGATGAGCACAGAAGGCAGACATTGAATGATCACTGCAGCTTTACATTTGAGGGCCATGGAATTGTATTATTATTATTTTCTACCTTTACCTTAGTCTTAAAGATAAAAAAAAAAGGTGTATATTCAGCCCTTGGCCTTCCTCAGCGCTAAGAAAGGCCAAGGCTGAATACTTTTCCATAGTTTATGTTTTTGAGTCGGCACCCGATAAAGTTTAACTTTTGATTCGAACACGCCTATTGTCTTTATTTCATAGAAAAAAATAAAATAAAACAATTGGAGAAGCAGCAACCTGAGCATGTTAGGTTTGTCTTCATTCACAAGCAGGAAGAGCTGTTGTGTTTTCATGTCTGTCCTTCCATTGGTAGTGTTCAAAAACTGTGAGAGCGAAGGCAGCAGTTTGCCGCAGGAATATTCTGCGCTCTCCAGCGGTCTCTCTGTGGCTAACGTCTTACAAGTTTTCATGGTTTCTGTGCATGAACATATAGTATACTGTATGTATGACTATATGTCTATACAGTATGTATGTATATCTTCTAACAAGCCTTAACATGTTGGATACGCATGTGGCAGGATCTACCGATGGACTCTGGAGAATCCCTCTCCTCACAGCTCATCCTCTCTCCATCTCCCCCTGTCCATCATTCTCTTCAGTATTCAGTTCCCATACTTCACCTTTAAACCTTTAAACCCTGAAACTACGATTCCTCTACAAGCACAACCTGCTCCAGATATGTGAAGCTTGAAGGGTGCAGTTTTTCTAAGGACGCCCTCTCAAGTCTAATTTGTTAATTAAGGCTAATTATCTACTCCCTGATGTGAGAAAGGATAACAACACTTCTCTTGAAGTCATTGACTGATATAATAAAAACACTTGACACAGCATCTTCTGATACTGTACGTGGCTGTTCAAGAGATGACTTTGGACGACATACTGCCCAGAAACACTGGCTGACATAACAGGCTGGCATAACAATTGCTAAAGGAGGAATGCTCACAAATATTAGAATTATTAGATAGATAGATAGATAGATAGATAGATAGATAGATAGATAGATGGTCTTACCGGATGAGGTCTAGCAAAGCATCAGCAGAGCTCATGATGGGCTTGCCGCTGTCCTCAGAGTCTTCCTTCTGGGCTGCTCCGCCCGGGTGGATGATGGAGACCATGATGATACCCACTACCACAGCCACAAAGGTGGTCCAGAGGTAATACGACACTGTGATCAGACCCAGCCGGCTGGAGCACTTGGCGTCTAGGGCAGCCAGTCCTGACATCAAACTGGAGGAGGGAACGATGTTAGACTGATAAAAAGGTGCTTTGACAATTTAAGGACGGTTCCATTATTTTATACCGTGTATGTTGGTATTTTTATACACTACCAGTCAAAAGTGTGGACACACCATTTTGATCTAAAGGCTTATGCTTAAATGCTTGAAATTAGTTTCTTAGACAAATATAAATAGTGAAGTTGATGCCTATGTATGAATTTCTTTCCAAAGCCTTTGCCTTTCCATCAAGGCAAAGGGTGGCTACTTTAAAGAATCTAAAATATAAGATAGTTTTGATTTGTTTAACACTTTTTTGGTCAGTGCATAATTCCATTTGTGTTATTTCCATTTGTGTTAACGCATACTTATATACTTTTTAAAAAAATATATATACTGTATATATATGCACATATATAAATAATAAAGCATAATAAGTGCATATATATATATATATATATATATATATATATATATATATGCAGTATATACTTACATGTACAACAAATGTTTCATATTTATCAATCCATAAGTAAACAATCTTAAGTAAATTCATAAACGATTTACTGTCTGCAAATCCCCGTAGTAACCCTTTCCTTTCCTGTGTTTCCCACTTTTACAGTCTACTTGAAAATTTTGGTAGCATATGTTCACCATACCATAATTGTTTATATGCTGCTGTATTAGGTTACAATTTTGTTTCATTTATTTATTTATCTATTACAGCAAGTTGCTTATTCCCACGGCGCAGCCAAGGGCATCACGAGGCAAATTCAGGTCAGTCAGTCAGGTAACGCTTAGTGAGATGATGCACTTCATCAGATGGCCTCTAGAGGGCCTTTTTAACTGTGAGATGCAGTGTTTCCCATGCAGAGGCACAAAATAAAAAGTTGGTTAGTGTATAGAAATGGATCTAAATCGATCTCTAATGCGCCTGATGTGCGCATCACCTCATGTCTATAATTGGGTTAGAATTGGTTGGTTATAATTTGGAGATGTACAGACAGCAGACCGCAGCATTGAACTCAATCCATAGAGTCTCCCGGTGTGAAAACAAAAGTGAAACTTAACATTCCGAAGTTAGTAACGGGATTTGCAGACAGTAACTCGTCTTCACTGCCTACAGTAGGTGCCTTTAACGTAACCTTGAGATAAGTAACGTTAGTGGAATTAGGTAATTGACCGTGTCCCAGTGCTTCAGTGCATAGAATTGAACACATGCCGTGGGTCTGTACAGGATCTGTATTTGTTTTATATTCTAGTTATGTTTTTGTGTTTCCTATTGTGAATGTTAACGGCCACTCTTTAATCCCCCACTGCTCTCATTCAGGGACAGAATGGCAGCACACACACACACACATACAAACAAACGAACAAACAAACAAACATGCATGCATGCATGCATATATGCACAAATGAAACAGGAACAGAATAGGTGGGGTTGAGAGAGAGCGCGAGAGAGAGAGAGAGAGAGAGAGAGAGAGAGAGAGAGAGAGATCAGATACTGAGAGCAGATGCTCTCTTAATTCAAAAGCTTACTGTAGTCCGATGGGCCTGACTGGCTTGTATGAATGATCTTGTGTGTGTGCAGTCAATACCATTCTGAGAGAAAATGCTTACTTCAGAATGGAGACAAAGATACGCTATGAATGAATGGCCGAATGAGACAAATTTATCATCCATGTGAGACAAGTTTGAAATTGCTGTATTGAAAGCACTTATACTGTAGGTTGCTGGGCTCTAGCCTAAACCTATTTAATAATTGCTATTCACATACTTGTGGTTACATGGAGTATCAGTCACAAATATGGATATAGAGGCATGCCAATGTATTGCATTCGGCATATGAGCAACTATCTCAAACTACTGCCTTTTATAACTCTGTGTTTTTGTTTGCATTTCTTAGTTTTTTTTATTCACTGCTATTCACTTTGGTAAGTGGGCTTGCTGCTCTTTCTTTACCTCTTTTAGACCTGTATTATGTGAGACATTTCGCCAGCACACCACACCAATTATACTCTCATGTAAATCAGTTTCACTGTTCAATGCACGCACACACACACACACACACACGCACACACACACACACTTTCTTTGAAATTCATACAGGGAATCTTCTCAGTGGCGATGCTTTCATAGGCTCATAATATCCCAGTGTGACAGGGATCAGTAAGACCAGCTTCATAGTTTTATCCTATTTCTGCTCTTATTGTGAGGAAGGTCATGTTTCTGAGGCAAAAGCTTTTGCTCTTTTTTATTAGATTTGGCCCTCATCAATAATGCATCACATCTATTTAACCTACACTCATTCACTTCACTTCATTTCACTGAAACTTAAAAAAGAAATAAAAGTAGTATCTCTAAATAACCAATAACTTTCTGATGCAGGCTTAGCTGTGTCAATAAAATGACATCTTGTAAGTCGTTGCACGTTATCTTCAAAATCCCCATCACTAATTGCAGGACTGACCTCACGATGAAAGAGACAACACTAAACAAAAGCCCTGAGACACCCGCCAAACAGCACAAATCCATAATGTACACACTTTCGGATACAATAAATTATTCTCCTTAAGCCAAGCTGGGGTACTCTCTAAAGATTTCAGGACTTAGTGGATAGAAATGTGGACATTAAATAATTTGTCCAACTCTGAAGGCTGTTAGCCTGAGGTTTACTTGACCTGCAGCATTCTAGCTTGAGACTGAGAGATCATTGTGTATTGAAATAAACGGAATGAAAAGAAACTCTCTAGGCCTTGTACTGCACAGTGTTCTTTCATAGTCAACCACGAAAATAGCAGTAAGTGTGTCAACACAACCTTTTATTCCACATCTAGTGTTTCCTTTAAACTGTTGGCTGACCTTATTTATAACACAGAACACATCAAGGCTTCAATGGGGCTCTTTCAATGCACTTCACATCTTGTTGCTTGTTGTGCTGAAATGACCTGAGTTCTCAATATCCCTACACATACTAGACAAGGCTTGTTCATTTACCATAGTATATTACATTACAAAAGCCATAACCATGGGAGAATTTTGCATTCAAGCTGCTGCAAATGATATGAAAGTGGATGATAAGAAAAAAAAACTTAAGATATAAGAAACACTATTTTGGTTAGCCAACAGGTGAAGGGGCACAAGATGTTCATAGTGGAGGAGACCGGTGACAGTACCTGGACACAACGAGGGGCAGAATCAGCATCTTCAACATCCTCATCAGCAGCTCTCCGGGGAACTGGAAATACTTCACTTCCTGTAATAGGGAGGAAAAGAGGTAAAATGAAGGGGAGAGTTGGAGGAGAGGAAGTTGTAATGAGCTATCATCAACTCCACATATTCCCAAAAAATACATGAAAAGGATGTTACTTTAGCTGCTCAGAGAGTAATTCTATTATTCTTATCATGATATTACATTGTGGGCATCAAAAGACAAATTCAGTGTGCTATTAAAGTTCACCATGGTGCACAGCACTTTTTTTTTTTTTTACAAATTAGGTTTGTATCATTATCTAGCAGTATCTAACTATAGCTGCAATTTTTCACAAATTCACATCACATCAAGACAGGAGAACATACTTTCTTCATCCATTTAGTTTGCATGGATTGTTGTGTTACAGTGATGTATAGAGGTATGTAGTATATAGCTACGTCTTTTTATGATCATAAGATAACATACTCTGGCATTGTATTATAAAGAACACATTGCTGTATGAGCAGTGCTTCTATGTATGTACTATAATATGCTATAATCTGTTTGCTAACAGTTCAGTTGCTAGCTATTAACTAGCAGGCCAAATAGTTAACATTACTGTATTCTCTACAGGAAACATCAACTAGGGAGCCAGAAAACTGAGATCACATTCAATTAAACTGCTAATTAATTAGGTGAAAACCTCATTCCACAAATGTGCCACTGGACTTGTTTTTCATGTGAGGGTGGGCTGAGAGATGTTTATGTTGAAACTGGAACGCATTATATTAACTCTGTGCTCACAATATATAGAAAATGTGTGGTCAAGTTGCATAAAAAGTTTCCAAATAGATATAAAATGTGATAAGTTAATATTCTGCTCCAGTGCAGCTGCACCAAGCTCTTCTCTGTTTTGCCCAATATAAATCCTTGCAACTGATCAACTATCATGCCTATAATTTCCCTCAAGTCAGCATATTAATGGAAGTATGACCCATTTACTCTCATTATCCCAAACAATAACACCTTGCATTGCAAGCGTTGCCACTATAGAGTCACATTTGGCACAAATGGCATTACAGTAAAACTTGATTGACAAATCCATTGTACCAAAATTCAACTATTCAACAAAATATCAGGCTAACTAAACTACATAAATCAAAGCAATCAAGTGAATTAAAAAAATCATGCAAAGTGGGTGAAAACATTGAAATCTGCTGAATAAGCGACATTGAGCACATTTTAAAGGGGCAATACATTTCAGAAAATGACCATAATATATCTGTGGGGGGGTTGATAGGTAGGTGGATCAATACTAATGACTCACTAAAAGTGCTGAGATTTCTGGGTTTCAAAACTCACTTTCCAGCCCATACTCTGTTTTAGAACAAAAACACTCCACCCAATTTCGAGAAGCCCCCCCCCACCCCAGCCTCCCCCCATGCATTTGTGACTGCTCAACGATGGGCAACGGGACTGCGAGTGCTCAACAGTCTCATTCTCAAAACGTAAATGACAAAGCAGTCAGTATTATTACAGTATCTTCGATTGTGATGTGTTCTCTTCAGTAGACCTGTCTGATTACTGAGACCTTACTGATCTCTATTGTGAAAACATGATTAAAAGTGTTTGTTTCAAATACGGGCCACCATTACTCAAGGGGTTGCAGCTGTGCCAGAGGGCACAGGAGTGAGACAAGTTCTAGTGATATTGTTGCAATCCATATGGGTCACCAATAGAGGTAGATAGAAAACATAGATTACTTAATGTCCATTTAAACAACATACACACATTTTATTAAACTGAGGCTGTGTTAGTTAATTTGTCCACACAAATTATGAAATTGTACACACAAATATTTAGGGCAATAATCAACCAAAACAAGGCAATTGTATGGTGATCACTTGAAACCCACACCATGCATCTCATTTTCACCTACATTAAAGAACTATTTGGATATAGACTGTGTGTGTGTGTGTGCGTGCATGCATGCATGCAGTTGTTGCAAACGTGAGGATTGTCTCTGTTTATCCTCTCCAAGACAGTTTTGATAGTGAAATATTCCTTTGCTGTTTCTAATGTAACAAATGAATATATCAAGCATCATAGTCAATGCGAAAATACAGAGGAGTAAATCAAATTGGACAGAACTCAGTGGGAGAGCAGTCACAAAATGTTGCAGATAAAAAAAACCAACAATGATCTGTTTCCAAGGCAAAGAGTTTTGGGTGACAGTTTGGCATGAGTCAGAAGGTTTTTTTTGCATTCATCTCTGTGTCCACTGGGCTTAACACTGGCCTCTATCCAGAGCACCAATGGACAGCTGTTTTCTATCAACTGTGCTGTCCCATCCCTTCCAACCACACGTCATATCCCCACCCAGTCAAAGTGAACTTGGCAGTGTATCAACAGTCTGAAAAAGCTCCTTTCCTCCTAAGTCGTCACTTTGGTGGTGGTGCGGTTGAGGGAATGTGCTACAGGAGTCGATGTTTGATAATCCATCGCAGAGATCAGAACTGTACCTGTCCTGAGTATGAGGGGGCAGGGAAGGGCTACTGAAGGTGGCACGTAATAGTTTGTACACACTGTATTGTATTCCCAAAGTGTGAACAGATTTATACACCTTGGGAGTATAACGCAGTGTGTGGGCTATTGTCCTCTGTGTGGCACCTGTTGCTGATGATTGGGATGTGGGTGTTTTTTTGTTATCCCCAACATGGTATTTTTAATCAACATTAAGAGTAGAGAATATGCAATTAAGTTATAAAAGGTTTAAATCTCCATTTATCTTGAAAGTATAATTCATTCCAAAAAGCCAAGCTTTTCAGTGTACCGTCCTGGTTCAAGACACATGTGACCAGGCCAGGTGGACATGTTTGAGACATGCTTGTGATGAAGGGCTGTATAAATAAATGAACTTGAACTTGAAAACAGGAGGGCTTTCCGTTTAATCATCTGTAATGACTTTAATAACTCCAACCTATCCACTTATGGGTTGTGACCTGTTATTTCCATTAACTACTCCCATTAACTAGTGAATGCTGTGTGCTAGAAACCGACTCAAGAGACATATCCTATTTAATGACTTAATAACTAAAGGAAAATTACTTGGACTTATATTAGCTTGACTTGAGTCAAAGCTTTTATAGCCTATTTTCTGTGCAGTGGATGGACCCATATGATTGAACATTAGACAGCCTAGCCCATTGTAATATTGTGTAATGTTGTTCCCATGCAATGTTTCTGGGAAATGTTGTTTTGTTTTTTTATTTGCTTCAAGAAATTCTTTCTATCAAAAGATGAGTTTCTTAATGACTGCTTTTTACTCAACTCACCGACAAGCCACAACTGCATTGCTCATTGCATTTTTGCATTGCATTGCACTTTGCACAAACACTTGTTATGGCCATGCATGACATGCAAATTGCATATTCATGTCATGCTGTCTTTTTCTAAACCTATAAATTTGTTCTTGTGACAAATACATTGACCAATTTATATTAACAAGTTCCTTCAGAAAATATTCAACCCCCTTGACTTATTCAATTCAGTTTTTTTTTGACTGTTACAGCCTTTTTTTGTCATTGATTAACACACGCTAACCCATAATGTTTAAGTGTATTTTTTATTAGTAATTTTGTACAAATTCATTAAAAATCAAAAGCTGAAATATTTGGAGTCAATAAGTGTTCAACCCCTTTGCGGTGACACTAGTTATATCCTTTTTTTTGAATGTCCTTGAGATAGTATCTCTATGACTTTTTCTCTCTATGACTGAGTCCACCTGTTGCTATTTCAATCGACTACATGATTCAGAACAAAACACTCACAGAATTGTGAGGGGGCATAGATCTGGGGAAGGATATAAAACAGTTTCCCGGGATTTCACAAAAGCACAGTAGGCTTCATCATTAACAAATGGAAAAAAAAAAACTATCCAAAATATGTAACTAGCCAGACTCTTTCTAGAGCTGGTCAATGGACCAAACAGAGCAACGGAGCAAGAAGGACGTCGATCATGGCTGTGACCAAGAACCCAAGGACCCATGGACCACAGAACTACAGCTCCTTGGCTGGAAGGACAACGTAGGAAGCTACTCCTGAGAAAAAGGATACTTCACAGCACAGTCTCATAAAATCTCATCAAATGAGCACAAACTCTGAGAGATAGCGTGTTGTGGACATGAATTGTGTGTGGAAATTACATTCCTTCATCACAACCTGGATTATGTGACAATACCATGAATTGGATTATGTGATAATAGCACGTCATTTTAATCTGTTCCCCACATGAAAAGTTACCTAAATTAAGGTTAGGCAAGTAAACAACTTTGGACAAGGCTATAGGCTTTGGTCATGGTTAAATAAGGCAAACTTAAGCTAAAACTCAAAACTTCACTCACAGTAGAATTTTTTTTGTATGCGTTGGGAATCAAACCTGGCCAACAGAACTTAGATTGGGGTAATTATGGGGCATTTATGTTCCAACAGGACAATGACCTAGCTAAATCAATACTGGAATGGCTTCAACAATGTGAAAGCCCGAGTGGCCCAGACAAAGCCCACACTTGAGTCCCATTGAAAATCTGTGGAATGATGTGAGCAAAGCAGTTCACGGATGCTCCCCATGCAACTTGAGCAATCGTAAGCAAATCTGCAAAAAAAGAATGGCAAATGTGCATCTACAAAGTATTGACTTGCGGTTGAATACTTATATTTAAATTATTTTTAATTTTCAATATTGCAAACATTTCTTAAAATATGTTTTCACTTTGTCATTGTGGGTTATTTTGTGTAGATTGTTGACAAAAACAATCTCAGTTTAATCCGTTTGCAATTCAGCCTGCAACACCCCAGATGAGAGGGTTGAACAGTTTCTGAAGGCTGATGAGCAGAGCTGGAAGCCAAATTACTCAAAAACGTCCAAATCAAAGGCTACAGAAACTGGATTGAAGTGTGCATTCATGATGTTGCAGACCTGCAGCAGATCAGTGCTTGACCTACCCATAGCATTAGCTACTGTTAGCAGTCAGCTACTTCATGTATTGACATTATTTTCAGTCCACAACCAGCTGTAACTCTTATTAACTGGCAGCATTTGCAGTCTTAATCTTTAGTATCAGTAATATCCCAGCATTATGCTTCATATGCTTTAGCTGGTTAAAACAGATAGGGTTAGGCTACAACTTACACAATTAGACCTAGTTAGTTTGGAGATAAATATAACATTAACAACATGAAGTAGCTGATTGCTAACATTAGCTAACATTATCATCATTAAATGATGTGAGGAGGTCTTAGCTTCAGTATCATGTTCACTTCAACCCAGTTGCTGTAGCCTTTCATCTGGGCTTTTGCTTCCAGCTCTGCTCATCTCTCAATGATTTTGAAGGATAATTTCAGTGATTACTTTCCCCCAAAGACCAGTTGAGTCTGCCGCTGCTTTACAGTCTTCCTGGTAGGGTTTCCCACCCTGAGTATGATGTAAATCAAATATGGCCAGTGTGTGAATAAGATGAATAATCTAGGCCCTATCCATGTGGAAACATTGGGTTCGTTAAACTCAGCAGTTACTCAGCACTTCAGCATTTAAATGATGTCTTGGCATTCTCTGTGTGTCCCGGAAGTGCCATCTCCTTTGATGATCCCCTAAAAGCTGAAGCACATAAATGGCAGGACGTTATTGTTATTAGTGATTAATAACAGTTATTGTGACTTAGCAATACATATCCTATTTGATGTCTTTGGCATTCATTACTAGTCTGAATTTAGTTTTACATCATGAACCTGATGGGAGTGCTAGAAATATTGGATGGTGTCAGGTGTGTAAAGAAAGGAGCATACAAATGGACTGAAGTTAGAGTCCGAATATGTGTATCATAAAGTGATTGACAGGCCTTTACATATTCATCACTTCATCTGTGCATCTTGCAGGAGGTCCCATAGCCCTTGACTGAACTTCAGGGCCAGAGCTTAAGTCAAGGTCTGAATCGGCCCTGTGTGTGTGTGTGTGTGTGTGTCCAGGGAGAGATCTGAGTTAACAGTTACTCCCGTGTTTTTTACTGAACTCATCATTCATCAATTTTCAGGGTCAGACTAAAACCGCTTTTGAAAAAAATTGCTTTTGAACCTTGAACAAACATTACTGTTTTATATGCATAAAGCATAAGAAAGTCAGTTGCAGTTGGTGTCAAATTTCTTTGTTGATAAGCGCGACTGAACCGTGACAGAGAAAGATTACAAAATTTAAAGTCAAGTAGATGATTGAGGATCAAAAGCAGCACTTAAAATGATTAATATCTATCTATCTATCTATCTATCTATCTATCTATCTATCTATCTATCTAGCTATCTGTATATATCTCCCTCTATGTATATAAGAGACAGAGAAGAGCAAAGAAATGAAGATTAATAAAAGTGTAAAAGGTGCATATTGATGATGGAAGTGAATGTAAGGTTAGGAATATCAGGGGAGATGGAAGAGAGCGGTGGATTGAGGGACAGAGCGAGGCTGGTGCATAATGACAGCTAAAGAGCTTTTCTGTACGGCATTAAGCAGAGAGAGCTTAGTTTGCTGTATAAGAGCAGGATCAGCACTTGCATACGGCCAGCAGAGAATGTTTGTGCGTGGTGTGCTCATCTTGCACTGATGTGTGTGTGTGTGTGTGTGTGTGTGTGCATGAGTATGTGTGTGATTTTGTGGTACGAGGGGCAAGTGCAGCTGTTTCCAAAGAACCAGTCAGCAGGGCAGGCAGAGTTTGATAGTTTTTACCAGCCAAGTGTGACACGACACGGAGCGCCAGAACCTGACAAAACAACATCATGAAGTCCTCAGCAAACACCAGGATGTTACACCAAGCATGGCGTCCCTGCCAGAGCCGGGCGGCCCTATACGCTCACTACGCAAGTTGCGTAGGGCCCCCCCCCCCCTCGTGTCAAAGCGTGTGTCAATGTTTACAACTTCGATGAGAGGATGAAGCAGAACTATCCTTCTGGTCACGAAAAGAGAAAAAAAAAAACACCAGGAGAGTGAATTGCGGGAACAGCAATCACGTAAACTTGTGTTCTCTCCTCTCCAAGTTTGATGTCGGCAAATAACAGTAACGTTAAGTTGATGTGCTAGCTTGCAGTGCATCTCTCTCTAGTCTGTCTGTCTTGTTAACCCAGCTGGGCAGTGCATCTCTTGGTCTGTCTGTGTCAACTACTTGTTACATTTGATAAACGCCAACGGGCAACAGTGTTTATAGACTGCAGCTCGGAAAAGATAACCGCATCGCACATGAACATGCGTTCATATGCGCGTGCACAAAATGAAACTCGCGCTTTCCAGCAGCAACCTCTGTGGGGACCAGTCCAGACAATATATGGGCGTGATGGCACTCCTCATAGGCGCACATAATTTTAAAACAAGACAATGATTATCTAGTCTCTCAGTCAAGGTTTAGTTACAACTCTGGACTAATGCAAGATGGAAAGCAATGGATTGACATTGACTATTGATTAAATATTGAATTTAAAATGTTAATTAGCTGGGCATACTGGGCAATATGGATGCTCTACAATTTCTTATTTATGTTAATGTTAATATTCACTTATCTTAAGATTCTATAGAAAATATTCTATTCAATAAATTGTTTATACCTCATCCTGTTCTGTATAGGTCTACTTATTCTTAGACCGACAGATGGAGCAAACTGTTTTAAAGGAGGGAGGATTGTAGTGGGAGCACTGGGGTGTCAGGTGTGACTGTGTGGCAATGGCAAATGGTTCACATGGCTCACGGGTCAGGTAGCCCCTTAGCAGAATTTTGCTTAGGGCCCCATGGAGGTCAGGACCGGCTCTGGTCCCTGCACTCTACTATTTTACACCAAACTGAAAATTGCCCCTACAATTAAATCTGAAAGAGGTAAACAGATTTTCAGATTTTCACTGAAACATGTTAGTGATATTGACATTATTGTTGAAGGTACAATATTCTGTTTATTTTGATTATCTGCATGTATGCTCTCAGATTTGCCTTTAAGAAAGAAAAACAATCTTTTTATTTTTTTATTTTATCATATTAACTAAACCTGACACCTGCAGACAAAACCCCTGTTTTGTTGTTTTCGTTGGCAAGACAATGGCAAGTTGGCTTAAGTCAAACCTTTGGGATGCTGCAGGTTATGTAATCTGCACTATAAATCTCTAACCAGCTCCTTGACACTTATGAAGCAGCCCACAGTCAGTAACTGTGTCGGTAGTCTTTCTTTTGAGGTGTTCTTCAAAACAACTTTCAATGACGATTACCTTTGTGTTACCATTGTATGGAGGTTATGCTCTATCCACACCACAAGCAACTCTCAGTTCATTGTCAGGCTGGAAGCCTGACAATGAACAAAGAATGTTTAGCCTCAATGACTTCCTCATTTGTCAGCAAGGAAACATTTGTAGCAGCTAAACCTTTGAACAATGATGTTGTGATCCTGCACCTTACAATTTTACTAAAATATGATACTTTTCTAATATAATTCTATCAACCTTATGTTATCATGTTGCCAATAACTTACAGTGTTATTGACAACATGATAATTTAGGCATATTTAACTAGAAAAAATACATTTGACAAAGTAGTGGAAGGAAGGTTGATCGCTGTTGACACAGTGAAATAAAGCCCCAGTGCCAACTTTATGAGCAAGTGGAAGATGGCTTAAACAGCAAAGTTCCAGTGCAAGCATATAGGCGGCTTGCAGGTGGTAGCTGGTGGCCATCTTTATCCACATTCATTTGTAAAGTACCAGCCAAACACCCATGTTTGCAAGCGGTGAATTACTTGATATGGAATAGATTGATCACTGACCTAATCTCTGTTAGTGTAGCAGGTCTCTACAGCTCCCTCTCTGACTGAGTCTCTCCCCAGTCTCAAACCTACGACTTCAGCATCAGAGTTTACAGTAATTGACATCTTCAAGTCCCTACACTCACCCCTTAAACATACTCTATTGGGCACAGCAGGGCCCCTCACTGAAGAATTGGACTTCACCCGAAAGACCAGGTGAGGGTTCAAGCCTCCATGACAGCAAAGCACATGCCTGGCTGGTGTCCTTGAGCAAGATACTGAGTCCCTGCAGCTGAGCCTGTGCTCTGACCTCCCTGTGGACGGGAAGTAAGCATAATAGAATTTCTCCTTCAGGGTTTCAGTAAATTTGTATTTCAGGTCATCAGGTACAATTGCTACAGGTGTGATTCATGCTAGCAAGGACTATTGCTTTCGATCATGGTGAGTATGTTTAAAACCCATGCGTACCCTGCCCGCAGAAGGGCAGAAGGACAGATTTAGCTAATTAAAAAAAATAGCCTTGAACCGGACAAAAAGTGGTATTTTAGAAGAAAACAAGGTTTAACCTCTTCAACCACCGGTGAGTCCTTCATTAAAAGCACATGTTGCATGGCCAAGCTTTGTTCAAACCCACAGAAATTTCTTTAAAATTCTAGTCAACATAGCACGTTTTTCATTTCAATTTTTTATTTTTCAAACAACCTGCAACATTACAATACAAAACATACTTTTCACGTGGTAGTCTACAGGTAACAAAGTACACAAACGCAGATAGAAAACAAAAACAAAAAAACAAAAGCAAACACAACAGCACAGCATGATAGGTCACAGCATCTCCCCCCCACCACAACACACAACACTCTACATGACATATATTAAGGCTTTCTATTACATATTGCTGTCTAGTGATCCCCACCCTTAATAAAACTGAGGAAGCTACCCCACATTTCAGTGAATTTAGACACATTATCTTTCAGCTTGGCTAGCATTAACTCGTATGAGGCTCATGAGTTCGATCCAGTCCTTATAACAAGGTATGTTTGTATTTTTCCAGTTCCTTAGTATAATCCTGGCTGCAAATATTGAAATATCAATATACAAACCCACAGAAATTTCTTTAAGATTTTAGTCAAGATAGCAAGTTTTTCAAAAATACCAAATATGTCATGCTGAATTACATGAAAGTGGAAGAGCAAAACTTCTGCACACTTAGGTCCATGCGAGTTTCTTTATTAAACCAAGCTTTCGGTCAAGTAGACCTTCCAAGTTTTTTGACCTCTAGCACCTTAAAAATAGATACTAGTCAAGTGTGCAGTGATCTTCCTACATGCTGTATCACATGGAAATGTGCAGTGGTGCACCTAGAGTTTTTCCATTTGATGTAATGGTGCAACCATAAAAAATGACATCTTGGGTTTGAATATTCCACTCAATATAAGTGTGCTATAGCTTCAATGAAGCATTGGAAGGAACAGATACAGAATATGTATGTGACATTGAAAAACAAAAAAATGTTTCTACCTTTGACACAAAAAAAAAAATATCAGTGAATATCTGTCTGGAGTTTCATAAAAAAAAAACAAATGCATATTGTAAACTCCAAATAATATTCTTTGTCAGGAATCCAGCCGAGGTCCATTGATTTTTCTCATTATGCATATTTAGTTTATTTTTTGTTGCCTTTTGCCTGTCTTGTTTTCTGCTCTGTGTGTCTGTCCAGTTCCCATACATCCAGCCCCTCCTGCTTCAGCTCCAATGATTGGTTTACCTGTTTCCTGCTCTTACCTGTTCCACCTTGTCTCCACCTCCTCTGCATCATCTACCGGCCAATCTTCTGCCAGCCCATTAATGCACACCTGTCTCACTTATCATTAGCTAGATGATGTATATATACCCTGTGGTATTAGTTAGTCTTTGCCAGTTGGTCCCAGTGATTTTTTCCTGTGTGTCATTTCAGCCTGTTTCCTGTTTTTTTTGTAGCCCATGACTTGTTATGACCTTTTGCCTGCCTACTGGATTCTCTCTCAGCTCACTGTTTTGTACTGTTGCCTGGATTGTTTGGACTTGGACTTTGGTTTTCCGCTCAGTAAAGACCCTTGAACTTTTACCCCTGCCTCAGTCTGGTGTGTTTCCGCTTTTGGGTCCTAACTACAATCCTGACAATTCTTGGTATTTTATTTACTACTCTGTTGAGTAGAATCTCCAAACCCATCAGTGCTTACAGCCTAGTGGATATTAGTATGGGTTTGCTAATGCCTGCCTCTCTCATGTGTGTTCAAGCCACTGGTTTCTGGGGGAATTCACATCCACTCTGGAGACAAAAAACACAAACAGCCGAAATATACCCAAAAATCACAAAATAACAAATGAAGTCGTCAGCACTCACAGATAAGTGTATTTAATGATGCACCGCAGCAAAAAAACTGACGCGTTTCAGCTCCAGGCTTTCCTTAGCGTTACTGGGTACGTAATATACACTTATGTGTGAGTGCTGACAACTTCATTTGTTATTTTTCTGATTTTAGGGTTGGTACCCATTACACTCTAAGACTTGAGTTGTGCACGCTAGTTCTTTCGTTTGCTCAAGGACATAAACATCAAATGTTGTTGCTATGAACAGGCAACATCATGCAAGGTCTGCATGACCTTCCACAAGTTTTACCTCTACTTTTCTGTTCTACACTCCCTTTCCTGTATGTCATGCACAGTGTTAGGGAATGGTTTACTATGTACATTTAGTTTTCAGCTACTAGCAGCTGCAAATACATTTTGCAGTAGTTAGGTGGTACTTTAAATTAAAAAGTACATTTCCACTTAAGCTCGTGCAAAAAAACACACTACTAATTGAAGTTGTAACATGTTTATTTACGTGTAGCTATATCACATAACTGGCATTAAATCTATGCATTGATTCATTGATATTCCACAGCTTTAAGGTCTTATTTCTAAGTCATTCTTTCTTTTATGGCGGCAACACTTTTTAAACAGAGACAATTAATTTGAGCTGTTTGTTTTCAGCCAGTATGAATCACTCTCAAATGAAGTCGGGGCCTCCTGAGTGCTTAATAGCCCAGGGTAAGAGGTTTGCTGTGGGTGTAGGCTTATTGCAACTGAGCTGTACAACAAGCTCACTGGACATCACTCGTACAACACAGACACAATGAAGCGAAGTACAGACACACTTGCATTTGTTACAGAAACAACTACATACAAATAACTATGTTTATGTTTAGAAGGTGGTGGTTTAAATATTATGCATATGGCCATATGTGTGTGCTGAAATCTTTGGTCAACCCATCCACAGTGTACATTGAAATTTGATATTGTACTGTGCTTAGTCACAATTCCTTGTATACAATCTTTGTATATGAAATTCCACACTCAGTTTTTCCACAAGGTATTCTGGTTTAGTGTTAAGTTGACAGACTACATTATTTTTTAGGGGTTTTAAAATGTAATTTAACTTCTTTCATCAATTAGTAGTCAGTAGTTTGGTCATTTACGGCTTCAGAGGAGCTTCCCCAACACTAGACATGCAGCAGTCCCATGCAATTCAGTCTCAGTATCAAGGTTCTCTCTGGCTGGTGTCCTTGAGCAAGATACTGAGTCCCTGCAGCAGCACAGGCGCTGTTCTACAGCTGAGCCTGTGCTCTGACCTCCCTGTGGAGGGGAAGCAAGCATAATAGAATTTCTCCTTCAGGGTTTCAGTAAATTTGTATTTCAGGTCATCAGGTACAATTGCTACAGGTGTGATTCATGCTAGCAAGGACTATTGCTTTCGATCATGGTGAGTATGTTTAAAACCCATGCGTACCCTGCCCGCAGAAGGGCAGAAGGACAGATTTAGCTAATTAAAAAAAAATAGCCTTGAACCGGACAAAAAGTGGTATTTTAGAAGAAAACAAGGTTTAACCTCTTCAACCACCGGTGAGTCCTTCATTAAAAGCACATGTTGCACGGCCAAGCTTTGTTCAAACCCACAGAAATTTCTTTAAGATTTTAGTCAAGATAGCAAGTTTTTCAAAAATACCAAATATGTCATGCTGAATTACATGAAAGTGGAAGAGCAAAACTTCTGCACACTTAGGTCCATGCGAGTTTCTTTATTAAACCAAGCTTTCGGTCAAGTAGACCTTCTTCAGGGCATACCTGAAGAAAAGTTTTTTGACCTCTAGCACCTTAAAAATAGATACTAGTCAAGTGTGCGGTGATCTTCCTACATGCTGAATCACATGGAAATGTGCAATGGTGCACCTAGAGTTCTTCCATTTGATGTAATGGAGCAACCATAAAAAATGACATCTTGGGTTTGAATATTTCACTCAATATAAGTGTGCTATAGTTTCAGTGAAGCATTGGAAGGAACAGGTACAGAATATGTATGTGACATTGAAAAACATAACAAAAATTCTACCTTTGAAGCTACTTAAGGGGAAATTTAAGCAAGGCAAAATCAGAGTTCAAGGGGTTAAGCAACTTCTTCAACTTCCTGGGGTTGGAGCTAGTTCAAAAGCATGAGCAAAGCAAAAAAAAAATATCAATGAATATCTTGCTGGAATTTCATAAAAAAACGGATGCATATTGTAATCTTCAAAAAATATTCTTGTTATTTTATTTACTACTCTGTTGAGTAGAATCTCCAAACCCATCAGCGCTTACTAACCTGATGCGCCAGATGGTTTGTTACACAGAACCATTTGGGAAGTCATCCTTGGAAACTGTTTGGAAAAGGGCGGGCACTTTCAAAAAATACTTGGCAGGTGATTGGATGAACCATCTGTCTATCACCGTCTATCACGGGCTAACTTCAACCAATCAGATCAACGAACCATATAAACAAACTCTTGCCGAAGCCAGTCGGGAGAAGAGCGAAAACATCTTTTCCATCCAGAAAAGCCTTCAGTGCCATTCTTTGCTCTTCTTTCAATGAAGAAATACTCTCCAGTTCAGAAATAACTGATGTTATAGCAGCATCTACGCTAGCCTCTTTAGGAGCCGCCATTGTTGTGAACGAACAGTTGCTTCTCGCTGTCGTCACACCTAAACCACGCCCCTACCTGCCCTCATAGGACACTGATTGGTCCACACCACTGTGGTTTGGCCACAAACGCAGAACTTGAAGCCTGGCAAGATGGATTCTCGCGTGATTGTGATCTCGCGAATCCAGCTGTCTCGCAAGGTAAAATGCTTACAGCCTAGTGGATATTAGTATGGGTTTGCTAATGCCTGCCTCTCTCATGTGTGTTCAAGCCACTGGTTTCTGGGGGAATTCACATCCACTCTGGAGACAAAAAACACAAACAGCCCAAATATAGATCTATCCTGGTTGCTCAAGGACATAATCATCAACAAAATGATGTTGTTGCTATGAACAGGCAACATCATGCAAGGTCTGCATGACCTTCCACAAGTTTTACCTCTACTTTTCTGTTCTACGCTCCCTTTCCTGTATGTCATGCACAGTGTTAGTGAATGGTGAACATTACTAATTGAAGTTGTAACATGTTTATTTACGTGTAGCTATATCACATAACTGGCATTAAATCTATACATCGATTCATTGATATTCCACAGCTTTAAGGTCTTATTTCTAAGTCATTCTTTCTTTTATGGAGGCAACACTTTTTAAACAGAGACAATTAATTTGAGCTGTTTGTTTTCAGCCAGTATGAATCACTCTCAAATGAAGTCGGGGCCTCCTGAGTGCTTAATAGCCCAGGGTAAGAGGTTTGCTGTGGGTGTAGGCTTATTGCAATTGAGCTGTACAACAAGCTCACTGGACATCACTCGTACAACACAGACACAATGAAGCGAAGTACAGACACACTTGCATTTGTTACAGAAACAACTACATACAAATAACTATGTTTATGTTATAAAGGTGGTGATTTAGATATTATGCATGTGACCATATGTGTGTGCTGAAATCTTTGGTCAACCCATCCACAGTGTACATTGATATTTGACAGTGTACTGTGCTTAGAGTCACAATTCCTTGTATACAATCTTTGTATATCAAATTCCACACTCAGTTTTTTCACAAGGTATTCTGGTTTAACTAGTGTTAAGTTGACATTATTTTTTAGGGGTTTTAAAATGTAATTTAACTTCTTTCATCAAGTAGTAGTCAGTAGTTTGGTCATTTACGGCTTCAGAGGAGCTTCCCCAACACTAGACATGCAGCAGTCCCATGCAATTCAGTCTCAATATCAAGGTTCTCTCCACTCTGATAGGATAGTGAGTTTGCTGTAATTTCTCTGTGAGGTGGACTGAATGGCTGGATCATCAATCAACACGCATGTTCAGCATCATCTAATAGAGAAACACACTGGATTACAGTATATTCAAGCCAAAAATGGAACTAGGGGAAAAAGGAAAGTAGATATTATTATTAACCGAATATGTGCTACACTGTACAAAATGTATGTAAGATACCTCCAGCCACAAATATGCTCTGATTAGGAGACTGATAATGAAAACATTACTGACATCAATCAATGACATCGATGCACACATTGTCTCTTTTATGACACCTGCATCTGGAGTTTTTGTGAGAAGGTGGACAGCTAGTAATGCACATATCCAAATCTGCATGTTCAGTACATGTTATCTACATCTGTAAAGTAAATATTGTTGGAAGGTGCACAGCAATTTATTATTATATTAGCAATGTATGTCTACATGCCTAGACACTTTCCCTATATGTATGGTGCTCTGTAGACACATTAATGTGAATATCAGCTCATTTTTGTACATTAGGTATACGTGCTGTCATTTTCATACATTGTTTTTCTTCATATTATTATACTCCTCTCATTTGTTAAATATTGCATCTATATTGACATTTTTGTAATTTTTCACTTATTTCATACTGCACATATTTCACATTTTTTCTACTGCTACAGCAGTAGAATTACTGAGACAGTACAGGCAGAACAGACTGCTTGTACTTCCCCTGTTGGCCATCAACTGTACAGAGGGCTCTTCAGCCCTCTATCATTTTCTGAAAACACATGGGTCTCTACCTCCAGTGTGTTTTTAATGTGTCACACTGAGAGGCACTCTTGTTTGACGTACAATTAGAGAAAGCATTTGTTTGATTGGATTGTAATCCTCTATTGTGAGAGTAAAGGGCCCACTGGCTATTTTTAGGCCTATTTGAGAATATGACAGAGCTTTAGTCAAAGAGGAGTGATGTGAAAGAAAAGGCTGCATTTTGTTTATTGTGCCCCTCCATAAAGCTGCTCAGTACTGTATTTGGAGCATTGTGCCAAAGCTGCGATCTGCATTGACTTCAGTGTATTACATGTTTTGTGTCAGCGTTTTAGTGTGTATTTGTGCATTTATGTTTTTTCATGCATCCACCAACATATCTTACCAAACATAAAGCCAGCCATGACACAAAAATCAGAATCCTCGCCCCATAAAACAGAAATCAGAGCCAAGTTTGTTATGTGTAGCTCTAATAAAACAGAAACAGTTAAGGGAGTTGAAAGGTAGGAGGGCATATTTAATTGGTGACAATGCTAGCCAAATGCAGCAACTTGAGAAGTCTTGCTCGATCCACTTCAACACTCTGCCAGCACTGCTGTGCCTATGTAGCCACTAAGTGAACAACTGAAAGCATTCTCTGACTTTTGAATCTTTTTCATTTGAAACTGGTGAACCTCCCAAAAACGCCAAAGCAAATAACAAACCAGCTGCAGGGCACATTTTTACGATCTTAAGTGGAGGAATGGACACTTTGAGAGATCCAATCAGTTTTATGTTTCAGTGTTTGCAGGAAAGCACATCTCTGACCTCTACAAATCAAATCTCTAAATTGCAAAATTTATGAAACCTTGACTTGAAAATGGAAAATGGAAAAAGGAAATAACTTCTGAACATGGCCAAAAGGTTAAATTCTTCTTCTAGAAATACATGCATTATCAAGCCTGGCTGTTCATATGTACAATATGTTGTTACCGTAATCAGGACCTATATCCATAAACCTTCAGCTGCATGAAGAAAATAACAAAGCATTTTCATGAATGCAGCTAAAAGGAATCAGTTTGAAAGGTCAGACCACGTTAACAAAGAATGGGTAGATTGTCTTAGTGAATGAGTCACTTCTTAGGATGACAAGGCGCCTTGAAAACATGTCATGACATTCAAGTGTGGGATTGGTTGATAAGAAATGACCGCGCACCAATTAAAGCTGAAGTCCTATTGGCAGTGGGAGCCAGCACTAGCTACTCAATGGAAGTGAGAAATGCAGTGTGTAGCGTTTATTTAGATCAAAGGCATTGTTGATTATAGTCTGAACATTTACTGATTACCTTTCAGATTATTCCTGGTTGCCTATTGAATAAAATCTATCTATACTGTTTGAAATTTCTGTTTGGCAATGTTTTTTCCACTTGATACACTTGGTTGATATAAGCGACCAGCAAAAACTGTCTCTTGCACATAACTCATCGGTGATATGAGGCCTACTCTCGATGTTAAATCCTGATAATATACAAGTAGAAAAGGCCTTCCATTGTTCTGCTTTCAAAATTGTGATATCTATATATGGCGATTTCCACAACATAAAATCAATGTGACTAATAATAGTATATTTAGTAGTTACAGTAACAGCTTACTGCTCAACAGCAGTCCTAGATCGCCCTTGTGACCTCAGTGGGTCAGAGTGAAAGCAGGGGATGGGATGAGGAGGAGTGTGGGGAGGGACTGCAACAGCTGCTGCCAGGTCCTGCGCTCCACAGCTGTTAGGGATGGGGAAATGATTCTCGAGCGAAGTTGCCCTCTATCACTGGGATAAGCTCCCCTATCCTAACTTCAACCTCTCCCAAACAGCATCTCCTGCATGGACGACGTCACTGTGCTTCAGAGCGGCTAAGGGGAGGAGAGAGACTCACCTGCTCCGTGAGGCGCCGTGTCCTTAGGAAGAATCCCAAAAGACACCCTATGACCACAGCCAGCACCGACAAGATGAGGAGTCCATTCTGTTTACACACATTCTTCACCCTCAGCCACACCGCATCCAAAGCCACGGCCATTGTGAGTCACCTGTCTGCGCCCTACCAGCAACCCATATACAGTATATACACAATCCAAAAAAAATCGAAAATCCAGGTGTGAGGATGAGAAGAGAGGCAAGAAGAAAGCAAAACGGTAAATGAAAAAAAACACCAGGAATGGATGGGACTATGTGAAATATCCCTTTGTCCTCCACGTTTAAAGCACTTTTGGACCGAGCATCCCTCTTGTCCTCTCACCGCGGCAATCTGCACTGATCTAAGAAGATCGTCATACTTTCCAGGCATCCCCTCCCACCCTGCTCCGCCCATCAGGGCCAAAGCGGCCCTGCGTTCGCTGACCCGCCGCCAGGGGGATATAACAGCTGGCAGCTACGTCCCGGGGGTTAACATCACCAATCCTGTTAGAGTGCTACTGTATTAAAGAGGTCTGAGGCTGGATTAAAGATCCATGAACAATTCGACAAAGGTTAGCCACTAATTCAGAAGAGAGGGGAGTAACCTTGCGGGCCTCCTCTGACCCTGGCAAACTGATAGAAAACAGAAGCACCTGTGTTGTTGGAGTGGCCTATACACTTTTTTGAAAGCTGATGACTTTGAACCTCAACAATTTCATCTCCCTCACTGCTTTTAAGGACTCTATCGCAGAGATTTTCACACATACCTGCAACTGTATTCCAGCACTTTAACTGCCCAATCAAATATGACTGATGCTTCCATGACTTGTAATTTTATTTGGTTGTTTGTTTTGTCTAATTAAATATGGTTTAATTATTTCCCAGTTCCCATACTGTGTTGGTTTTTCTCTTCCTCTGCAATGTGTGCATTCCATATCATGTTTTTTTAACATCTTTGTCAGATATCTGGATTGTTTGTTGTTTTCATTCCAACCAAAGACTACAGCAGGTGATTTCACTGATTAGTTCCTCCCCTCTGGCTGAAGTTGTACTAATCAGTGAAACCTGATGTAGCCTCTGGCTGAAATGAAAGCCTGCAGACCCTTGGCCCTCCATGCCACATGGCTGCAGAAAGATGGCAGCTGTGATTTCACTCTGGTTAATCTTTTCCTAATGAAAATTACTTTGAGTTGATTGGCAATGAGAAAAACATTTAACTAAAATGTGTCCCCTAAGTTGCTAAATTGATTTGCAATATGTTGTTTGTACCACTTTTGAGTGCTTTGTGGACATAGTTCAAACTCAAGAGTGAAAGACTAACTACTAACAATGTATTACTCTATCTATTGCGTAATGTAATATTTTCCATTATTTGAAAGGTAATATGTTATATGTAATATTTATTATTTAATTTGCTTTTTGGAATAACTTCCCCAACACTGCTCATCACCGAATCACTTCATTTCTCTTAACTCCGTAAGCAAATACTGGAATAGCAGTGAGACCCATGAAGACCATTTTGAGTTAGTCAGATTCTAAATAATAATAATGATAATAATATAATAATACATTTTATTTCTAGAGCGCTTTACATGGTACTCAAAGACATTTTACAGCAAAGGGATAAAGAGAATAAAATATTAAAAATATAAAAAGCAAATGGTACGAAAGTGATGATGATCACTTTTATTCTAGCTATGACAGTACAGTATCTGCACTGACATTAGCCTTTTTTGCTTTCCCTGAAAACAAGTTCAGAGTGGATGGAAACCCAAACAGCCATGTGTTTGTCCTTGGCTCTCCCGCTGCGCTGTATTCCTCATGATTTAAATTCCACAGTAAAACACATTGTCAAAGCCAACGAAGACAATGGATATGAAACTAGTGAGGATATCTGTCAGGGAGGCCTAGCCAGGGTGTAATGCACCTTTACATCTTTCTCAGCGTTATTGATGTCCTCCCAACATCTGTGCCTCTTAAAGATGAAGCTGCTCTTTCCCTTTCTGTTCTTGGACGTCTCCACCCCACTGTTTGAAAACAGCTTATGCATATATAATCTGTAGAATAATAGCACTGTCGGCTCACTAAAGCCAAGATCAACAGCCCTCCTGGAGAGCCACAGAGAGAGGGGGGTGCACAGTACATCAGGCTCTCCACAGTATATGATGTCACATTTTCAAAACATTTTCAAAAGAACAGTCGCAAAAGCAAAGATGAAATTATGCCACAATAGAAAAACAATAGAAAAGGACAAGTGGATCAACAAAAATACATTGAAAAGAGTATGAGAGCTAATTAATTGTGGGATCTCTGTGAGTCAGAGGGTGAAGAGCGTGATAGTCTGGGATTGCAAAACATGGAGCAAACATTTTCAGACCCTATCAAGAACAACACTAGATACTGACATCTAGCAAATACAAACAAATTGAACAAACACAACCAAAACCCTCTAGATCTCCAGATGGCTATGCTTGAATTAAAGACAAAAATGCTGTCCTTCCAAACCAAAAAGGCATGTAATACATGTACCCCTCCTGAATGCATCCTGAAAGAAATTTTAAATACAGCAGGTACAAATTCCCATTGGCTATTGTCAAATTATTCAATGTAATCCCGAGCACTGGATATTTTCCAGAGAGTTGGAATAATATGGACTGATAACACCTATATTCAATCTGACAAAGAACTGACAATTCACACAGTGTGGTGGAGTGAAGCAGGGCTGCAACATGAGCCCAACTCTCGCTTTAATCTATAAATGTTTATAAAATGATTATAGGCAAGATGAGGAGTATATGAATTAATATTAATTATATCTAAATTAATTTGCAGAACAACTGCAAAAATCCAGAGCCCCAGGACACAGAGGCCAAATGTCTGACCTTTGCTGATGAACTAGTTCTTCTTTCTCACTCCACTTTACAACTGGCACATTCATTTTCAAGCATTTCAAGTTTCAAGTTTCAGTTTCAAGCAATACATGGACACTGATGGTGAAAAACACAGAAATCTTGACCTTTCAAAAGTGATCCAGTTCTCAGCAACATATAGTATAAAAGTATACATATTTAGGATTGATTATCAATTCCATTGGACATTTCGCAAGACTGTGAAAAGGCAAGGGGTTTTACTGCCTTACCAAGAAAATGTAATGAGACATCCAACTTTTCAAATTTGGAAATAGACATCCACTGCAAGCCATGCATGCAGAGCAGGCCAATACCCACTTATTTCAATTTCAAAAGCCAGCCATCAGATTTAATAAACACTTCTAATCCACTGACCTCCACTTCTGCCGCTACAAACATCGTATTCCAGCTGGGTCTGAAGCTCCGGCCACAAATATGAAAGCTTCAAACCTTCAATCCATCGGTCCTAAACAAATTCAATCAAAACCAAAAAAAAAACTGAGCGAAAGAAAGAAACAATCAGACAATCAAATCATTGACAATGTATAGACTCACACAACCTGGCCATAGAAACAGGCCGTCACGGGCAGACCTGGCAACGTAAGTTGTGTTCGTTTTGAGACGGAATCTCACTTCTCACTACATACATTTTGAGAGATATGAAAGAATAACAGAGACTTACTCTAAAACTAAGGAAAATTACCACATTTAACAATCTCTCCAGTCTTCAAAAAGTTCCTAAAGTCTGTTTATGTGAGGAGAAGTGTACAATTTTAGCTGCAAATTTATTATTGTTGACTCACAACGGGAAATGGGCAACAGTCCTGCATGAAGAATAACACTGTATATCTGTTCTGTTTTTGTTATTGTGAATAGTGAATGTAGTTAATTTTTTGCTTTGGCAAAGAATTGAATCCTTGCATCATGCCAATACAGGACCCACTGAATTGAGTTGAATTGAATCAAACTAAACTGAGCTCTAGAACGTCTGCAGGAGTCCTGTGATGAGCATCGCACAGTCCAAGTGGGAGTAAAAATCAATTTATGTGAAAATACAATCTGTACAGTATGTTCCTTGAATTCTGATGCCCTGTGTATAGCAATTTTACCAGATGGTGAATCTGTATAGCATACAGCGAAATATCCAGAAAACATGAGAATGACTGATTGCGTCCATTGAAAATCCACATTTAAAAGGTCACGTTCCCCTGCTTTGATGACAGGGAAGTGGCGTGCATCAGGGCTTTACAGTTCATAACCATTCCATTCGGTAATGTATGCTTAAATGCCTTTGAAAACCTATGACAATAGGCCAAGGATTAGCAGAAATGCATTTGAATGGACTCAGAGATAGTTGTCAGTATACTGGAGTCATAGGTTGACACATGAGATTTGCAAAATTTCTCTCACACATCGATGTAGCTGTCTTCTGCTTTTGGGTGTTGGTCTGCGGCAGGATACAGTGTCCTTGGTTTTACATAATCATGTAATATTTATGGACAGGATGATTTCCTTATGGAATAAGAGCTAAAGAAACACTTCAGGCTGGACTCTATATACAGCCTAGTTTCTGGGTTGATACATGTGCCTGACTGTCTGACAGAGAGCTTACAGCTAAGTCTATCAGCTAGCCGTCTACGTTGCTGTCTGCCAGTGCAAATAGTTCAAAGATACACAACACGCTGTGTATTTGGACAAGTCAAGCTCTGAACTGTTGTGTCTGCTGCACAGATTTTTTTTTTTCTACCCGGAGAGGAGTTTTAATCTTTCATTTACCCAAAGCTTGAGTGATTCAGGTCGCTTTGTCCTTCAGTCTGTCCTCATGATGAGACTATGTGTGTGTGACATTCAGGTCGCACAGATTCCCATTGTATACAGTTTCATTCCTGTCTTTCACAGCACATTTCTCCCTTTGAGCTCGGGGTGGACTTGGATAGAAAAGATTCTGAGGGAAAAGATGTGACAGTTATTGAATAAATGATGAAATGTCATCCAGTAACTGAAAGATGAAGAGCAGCATGACAGAACCAATGACTGATGTAGCCTCAGATGTGTTTTGAGTGTCTATCTGTCTGTCTGTCTGTCTGTCTGTCTGTCTATCTGTATATATATATATTATTCTTATTCACCTGAGGTAAAAAAAAGCAATATTTTATATACCTCATGACGCATGTACCACAGTGTAGGGAGAATAATCCTAGCATGCAACTATAATATAGAAAGTGGCTTTACTGCACCGATCTAATGTCCGACCACTCACAACCCTCGACAACAAATACATCCCCTTCTGATCTTTTGTATTCCAAATGGAAAAATCATGAATGAACTCAAGTGCTCTGGCGTGTTCTCGTGTGCTGGGGGAGAGCTGCATATGTGTGAGTAAGTGTGTATGTGCTCGTGCTGAGATCACATGTTTCGCCAGACTCCATGGTCGCTAATCCCTCTCTTTTGCCAATATTTCCACTCTATCTGGTTTCATCAGGCAGGGATTACACTGGATTAGACAACCTTCCAGAAGCTGACATGCATTCATTCATTAAAAATCTAAATTCAGTGGCACACACACCTCCCATTCAGCCACTCAAAACGTATCAATTAGGCCTAAACCAAGAATATACACCATCTTATGTTACAATAGCTTTGTAAGCTTCCTCTTAAATTCATTTTAATGAAGGCTGGTTGCCAAGACTGTTGTCTTGTGTGTGGTGTGATTATGTAATATGGTGCGGTGACAGAATGGAGCCCTGATGTCATCAGGATGGGAATGGTTTGGTGGTTGTAGTTTAGCGACCTTACCCTGCCCTTTACCTTTGAGCAGCAGGCAATCAGTCTATAGTGCGTGATCCCTCGGCTGTCTACATCTTTGTGCAATTGAAAGGTGTTGAGTCTATCATGCAAGTATTGTCAGAAAGATTACAGCAGCAAAGCATTTGATTTCACTTTAACAACAGAAACTACAGTCTTATAAAGTTATGTTTAAAATATTTGGAATGAATGTACATGAATTAAAACAATTAATTTAAACTTTTTGCAGTCATTGTCGTTTGAAAGAGGATACCAGATAACAAAAAAAAAAAAAAATCTGCATAATCAGTGTTTGGAATACCTCACATACACAACTCAAGGTTGAGATCAAGTATAATTTAAAATTACTTTTTCATCTAGTAGTGGTAGTTGAGATTGTCCTTGTCAGCATTACTGCTGTGTAATTTACCTCATGCACTGAACTGTATAAGTGAAAAACATGACTCAATCCCATTGTGTTCCAGTTGAACAGGAAAGGGAGGGGAAAAGGAAATACAGGTTAACAATTGTAGATATTCTGCCATCTTCATATCTGCACTGATACAGTGGTTTGAGAACCATTGGACTTTGAGAACCATTGGATTAGGCTAAACAACTAGACGTCAACATTTTAATGCTATTCAACTGCTCATGAAGGAATAAAGTGATCACAAAAAGTGTGTAGAACGATATCAGGATAACTGTTACAACATGATACAATAATGGACTCTTGGATGATATATGGTCATGAAGAGAATTGATGTTGTTATATTGTATACTGTTCACTTGTTATATATGTGATATACAGTTATATTCAATTAAATCTTAATAAACAGGAATAGGAATAGGAATAAACTATAGAACTTTTCCCACTGACATATTATTACTGTGAAGATGGCCATTTATCAATAACACAGGACTTAATGTTGCAATAACTTGTGCCATATTCCAAGGTGAGTATTCATTCAGAGGCCCAATTCCTCTGATATTGTGAAGTTAATGTTAGACGAATGACCAAAAATCCATGCCAAGTTATATTTACAGAAATAGCAAACAGGTAGAAGGGCTTCACATGAATGTGTACAGCAGATAAAAATGATTTGTTTTCAAATACTAATGGTTAATTACAGTATGGCACCTTCTGTAAATATACTCAACTGCATCATATGGAGCCCAAACTTTAAAGGGTGATCCATGGTATGCTTTGTAAAACTCACAAGGCGCACACACACACACACACACACACACACACACACACACACACACACACACACACACACACACTGTAACTACACAAAAGATTCAGAAATAACTATAATGGTGTGATAAGGCTCTGTTCAGTGTAAATGACTGGAATGGTGCAGTGAGGTTCTGACACAATTCAGTGTGTGATGATTTCAGCCTTTCCGGGCAGTTACCATGCTCACCCACTCAAATTTTGAGTATGAGACTTTTAAAAAAAAAAAAATTCAGCATAAAATAGGTTAAAATAACGTCAGAAACTTGACTCATTTGAAACTTAGAAGATTGTAATGTAGCCTAGTTGCCTGGTCTTTGTATTCACAGTGGAAATTAAATTCCATCCTTTCTCCTTTGTTGCAGGCCAAGCTGTTCACAGGTATTTTTTTTCCAAAGAACAATCACACCAATACATGTACAGTGTGCTCTGTTGACCCCTATTGCTACATATTTTTTGCAATAGCATAACCTTGGATAATGTATAGAATGTCTTTAAGATAAGCTTTACTTAAACGATCCCTGTGGGGAAAGTGGGTCATTGCTGTAGCAAATAATAATAAGATACTGCAAGAAAAATATAAACAAATGGAATATGTCTTCTCCCATGAATGATGGAGGGACTCAGCACTCAGGGCATCTGTAACGAGAAGCATCATCCTTCCAAGTTTCCAATTATCTCAGACCAGTGGTGTCTGAGATAATTATAGTGCCCCCATCAGGCCAATTAGTGTAATTTTTCAAATGCCAGTAAACAGTGCAGACAGTGCTACAATGCAACATCTCTGAGAAGCGCCCAACTGCAACCCTGATTTGAGCTCAACAATTTTGAGCTCTTTCAGTGTTTTCCCACTAAATCTGACATAACTTCCCAGGACTGAGAAGCGTCAGTTCATGCATTCAACATGTTACATGTAAGCCAAACTTTGTAAAATCAACACGGTGATTACCAAGCTTCTCTCCGTGTTTGTTTGAGTTCTGTGACTTCTGTCAGAGCAAGCCTGCTGGTAAATTGTTCTGGGGGCAGAGATAGAGTTGAGGATGATGCTATGCTAAAACAACAGAGAAAGATGTGAACACAACAAAGGTTCAGTCAAAATCGGACCAGTGTATTTGAGTTATCACCTGAGAGATCAGGTTTGATGGACTGAAGGACACATGGATGGACACAGCCTGAGTCATAGTTTACGTTCATTGCAACACTTTACAGATGAAGACTCCAGATAGAGGTACCATAGCTACAGAAAACCATGTGCAAAGCATCTGTTTTCAACATCACTGTCATCAGAACATTTCTATGGAAGGAGGTAACATACAAAAAATGTGCTCACTGTCATGCAAAGAATACACAGAACTAAATTGGCATATTATGCTTACAATGCATTTTGTCTTGCAGGCCTAAGATATAAATTTGTCCAAAACCAAAACTTCTTCACTGAAGAGCCATTTCAACAGTGCTTCATCACTGGTCCAAAATAAATCAGGATTTTTTTTGCTTGCACTCTATCAAAGAAACATTTTCTCAGGTCAGTGTACCTGGTACAATGAAAAACAAAATGAAATTCATTCTCAACGTCAGTTGTTTTCTCCTAAAAACCACTCATCAACCAGTATACCAAATGTTTCCAGATAGCAGCTAAGTCTATTATTAAGAATTCCTGAATATAATTTATAGACCACACTGAAAAGGCTAATATGTCTGTAATTTATTGGTACCTTTGGATCAGCCTTCACAGATTTTGGGATGGGTTTAACAATACATTTATATAGAAGGAATAATGCCATTCTAGAAACATTGTTGAAAGACGCACAACAGGATATTTAACAGTTCAGGGAGTTTAACTTCATTTGGAATACCATATATACACATACCATTGCCTTATTTAATTTAGCTCTTTTAGTGACCAGCTGCAGTTCTTCTATTTTGAGCATTCAGAACATGGTTTGTGAGGTAGGTTGTATTATTCAGAGTTATTGCATGTATACAGATTACTAAAATCTACCTCCCACTTCTTTAATGTAGGTTTACCATTCTCCATAATAATTTCCCTAGGAATGCTCTTACTTCTCTTAGGGCCTTTCCATAATTGCTGTGGATTATTAGTTTGCAATTGCTTACAGTTTTTCTCGATCGCTTACACACTATAACTGGGCCTACTAACTAAACATCCCAAACCATGACGCCATCTACCAAAAGACAGACCCATTTCCCAAAACTATAAACACTATTCCCCTGTTTTCACACATGATTCACATTTGTTGAACTTTTTGTGAAAAACTCTACACACAAATCCCTTCATATATCACTGGCTGCACCATGTGCTCATTTAGAAAGCACTGGCATTCAATATCATTAACTCAAGTCATCACAGCTCAAACCCAATTAACACACAATTCCCCAGGTGCAAACACTAAGAGTCAAAATTGTTCACACACCAATCAGAACCTCAGGATAAATACATAGATAGTTAGATAGATAGATAGATAGATAAAAGGGCCATGGGTCAGTTCACTTGTTTTGGAACAATGGATCCACAAAGACCTGAAGGTAGAGGAAGAGGACACAGGAGAGGAGGTGGAAGAGGAAGGGCAAGGGCAAGGAGACAAATAGTTTCTGATGAGATTCTCAAATGGGGATGCTGAGGCAGAATAAATGTGATTTCTTTCTTTATCTACAAACTGTTTTTTTTAAAAATTGGTTTATATTGGTAAATACATGGAAATTATTTTACTGTATTCTACGTTCTTTATCAGTTGCATATTTTTACAGTACATTTACTTTTTCACTCAATTTCAGTTTATTTTACTACAGTACATTGAGGAATTAAGAATGTTGAAAATGTATACATGTGTTGTGTCTTTATATTGTGTTCATCATGTAAAGAGGTTGTTCTGGGGGAAAACCATAAGTGCCAGTATTCATTGCAGTAACAGGTTTTTACAGTAGTGTTTTGAATTGATCTCACCAGTGTGTTATGGCTACTTTGTAGTGTATGTGTATTTGATGGCTTTTGTGTGATGTCTGAAGGCAAAGTTTGGTTTAGATGTAAGATTACATGGTTTTGACATGGAAGTTTGAAGTTTGTGAAGATGAGTGTGCAGTTATGCATTTGTGTTTAGAGTTTTGGGAAATGGAGCATAATTTCAAGAAATGTGTCTTAGCAATCAAGAAAAACTGTAATATGGAGTGCCTGTCCTCTACTGAAATTTCTTTTAAAAAATTGTTGCCCTTTTGCAAAATTAAGCTGCCACTGTTTAAATTCATTTCTAAGATCCACTTTCTCCTTTGGGTTCTTACACCTTAGGAATCTTTTCTCAGCCAAATGCATGTGAGATCAGAGTTTGCTTAGTTTACTCTGAATTTAAATATGACTTATTTTGTCTGTAAGGCTTCTTTGGAGCATAACCCTCTGTGTAACTTTTCACTGTTCCATACTTGTCCATTTCTTTATACTTTATAGTGTCTCATACCATTGATCAACAATATCTTGTGTTTTTCTACCATTCTAGAGATTATCTATAAACTCTCGGAGGGCCTCGTTTACTCGTATCAAAGGAGAGAAAATTTCCTGTCTTCTTCAGAACTTCCTGAATTGTTTATTTGGTTGACATTTTGGGACAGCCTTGAGCTGACTATCACTGCAGGAAGCATTGTACAGTCTGATGGCTGTCAACACAAAACAGCACCTTAGACTCTCCATGTTGTTCCGTGGGGGGATGAGTGGAGGCTAAAGGTGCTACATGCATGCATAAGAATGAACATGAGATAATCATGACAGACAGGCATTTATTGCCAATACACCCAACATTAAAGGAATAGTTCACCCAAAAATGAAAATTCAGTAATTATCTACTCACCCCCATGTCGATAGAAAGTCGGGTGAAGTTTCTTAGTCCACAAAACAGTCCTGGAGCTTCACAGCAAAACAGTGCTGCAACATAAACAACCGAAATTGCTGGGGACTTGTCTTAAACTCAACAGAAAAAAAAACATAAAATGGCTCCATACAGCTCGTCCGGCGTAATCCAAGTCTCCGGAAGCCCCAAGATCCCGAGTTGACTTGAAAAGACATCATAGCCGAAATCTTCACTGTAGCCGCTGAGCTCAAAGCCGCGTTCACGTTAGCGCGCACCTCGTCTGAAGTGGGTGCACGAGCTCAAAGGCGCGTACATGCGATGCATTGGTGTAAACTGGCAGGTTTCAGAACGTTGCAGACTCGGTGCATTGCAAGTAGTTGAAAGTTTCAACTCGTCTAGTCGCAAATCTTTGGTCTAAACTGGTAACAGTACAGAAATTAGCATTAGCCTTGGTTAGCCAGTTAGCATTTTGTGACCCTTGATCACAGTTGCCCAGTCGTCTGACAACAGAAACAGAAAGATATGTTGTTTTACATATTGCTGCTATTCAAAGAAGATACAACGGTTAGGTAACAGATCAAAGAACGAAAATGTAATGTTAGATCCGACAGAGGCACTTGTTGCTTACCTTGCGAGGCAGCTGGATTCACGAGATCACGATCACGCGAGAATCCATCTTGCCAGGCTTCAAGTTATGCGTTTGTGGCCGAACCACAGTGGTGCGGACCAATCAGCGTTCTGTGAGGGCAGCTACGGGTATGGTTTAGGTGTGGCGACAGTGAGAAGCGACTGTTCGTTCACAACAATGGCGGCTCCTAAAGAGGCTAGCGTAGATGCTGCTATAACATCAGTTATTTCTGAACTGGAGAGTATTTCTTCATTGAAAGAAGAGCAAAGAACGGCACTGAAGGCTTTTCTGGATGGAAAAGATGTTTTCGCTCTTCTCCCGACTGGCTTTGGCAAGAGTTTGTTTATATGGTTCGTTGATCTGATCGGTTGAAGTTAGCCCGTGATAGACGGTGATAGACAGATGGTTCATCCAATCACCTGCCAAGTATTTTTTGAAAGAGCCTGCCCTTTTCCAAACAGTTTCCAAGGGCGACTTCCCAGATGGTTCTGTGTAACAAACCATCTGGTAAGTCAGGTTAACTTGTTGCTACAACTTCAGCAGAGCTCTCTCTGTTGTGTGTGGCTAGCTTCTGGGTAGCAGTGTAAACACGGAGGTATGGAGAGATCGCGAGTTCTCATTGATCTCATCTAGCGGCGCATGTACGCGCCAAACAAGTCTCTTTTGATCAATGACCTAATTAATACTTATAAAGTTGATTTGATGTTTTTAACTGAAACCTGGTTAGACAAAAATGGCAGAATGGCTGTTCTTGAATCTGTACCCTCCAATTCCCCCCAGTTAATTTCTCTGATGTGTTTCAGTGCAAACAGGTGTCATTTGGGGATTTTACATCTTTTGAATACCTTGCTGTTACTTTGAAATGTACTATTCAAGTTTTATTTCTGATTTTATATAGACCACCTAAACAGTCCAACAATTTCTTTGACGAATTTGGTGAACTACTGTCCAAAATCTCCACAGATTTTGATTGTCTGGCTATATTGGGTGACTTCACTATTCATATTGATAATCCAAATGATAACCCTGCTAGAGAGCTGACTAGCATGCTAGAGGCTTTTGGTCTGTCTCAGCATGTGTCGGGGCCCACCCACAATCGGGGGCATACCTTGGACTTGATTATCACTAGGGGTCTCAATATCACTAAAACTGCTGCTATTGATGTTGCCATATCTGATAATTTCTGTGTTTTTCTGTGTTTTCTTTGATGTGTCTATAAATTTGGAACTACAAGCTAGACCAAAAATTATTTTAAAAAATACCCACTACATCAATGATAATACTGCTGCAGATTTTATAATATCTATATCTATATAATATATATCTATGTCACAAATGCCCACTGCACATTGTATTAATGACCTTGTTGAAAATGTTAATGGTCAAATCAGGAATGCCACTGATGACATTGCACTAGTTAAGGTGAAAATCTCTGGTAAGCAAAAAGCACCCTGGAGAAATGCTATGTCTGTAAAACAACAGAAAATTGAATGCCTAATGGCTGAACGTAAATGGCGAAAAACAAAACTCCAGGTTCACTATGATATCTACAAAGAGGAGCTTCAAAACTACAACATAGAATTGAGAAATGCCAGACAATCCTTTTTTGCCAAGATCATTAGTGAAAATACAAACAATGCACGTACACTTTTTACTACTGTTGATAGACTGATAAATCCCCCAGCATCAATTGCCCAGGAGCTTCTTTCTACTGCTAAATGTAATGAATTTGCCGCCTTTTTCAGTGATAGGATTGTGAGTATCAGACAAACTATCAGTGCTTCCATGTCGAACAGGAAGGTTATGCCTCCATTTCCTTCACGCATAAATAATGTAAGTAATATGGCACATTTTACTGCTATTGACTACTCAACACTTGAGGACACTATACAACAAGCTTAAGTCATCCACCTGCTGCCTTGACCTTCTGCCCACAAACTTTTAAAAAATGTTTTTAGCTGTTTGGCGAACAAGCTATTGCAAATTTGTTAACTGCGCTCTTTTGTCTCGTTTTCTCCCAAATGCTTTGAAAACTGCTGTTATTAAGCCTCTGTTAAAGAAGAGTTGCCTGGATGCCCTTACAAAAAAGAAGTATACTTCAAGTTCATTTTATTAAGTAAACTTAAGTATAAGTTCAAGTATATTTCCCAAGTATACTTTATGTAGTAAGTATACTAATATCAATGTACTAGTAGTATACTTGTAAGTGTACTACTTCTATACTCCTTGGGACTAAATTGGCCCACTTTTTAGTTTATAAAAGTATACTTTTAAGTACACTTTAAGTGTAAGAGTAGTAAACTTTGAGTATACAACTAGTTTACATCTAAGTTTTATTTTGTACTGCAACTATACTGTGAACTATACTATAAGTGAACTTATATGTACTAGTTATATACTTCTAGCCCACTTTCTAGTTTATGAAAGTATACTTTAAAGTATACTGCAAGTAAACTTATATATATACTGCTAGTTTACTAGTTATGTAATATTAGTCCACTTTTTAGTTTATGAAAGTATACTTTTAAGTACACTTTAAGTGTAAGAGTAGTAAACTTTGAGTACACCACTAGTTTACATCTAAGTTTTATTTTGTACTGCAACTATACTGTGAACTATACTACAAGTGAACTTATAGGTATACTGTTAGTGTACTAGTTATATACTTCTAGCCCACGTTTTAGTTTAAGAAAGTACACTTTTAAGTACACTTTAAGTGTAAGAGTAGTAAACTTAGAAGTAAAACGAGTACACCACTAGTTTACATCTAAGTTTTATTTTGTACTGCAACTATACTGTGAACTATACTACAAGTGAACTTATAGGTATACTGTTATAGTATTAGTGTACTAGTTATATACTTCTAGCCCACTTTTTAGTTTATGAACGTACACTTTTAAGTATACTCTCAGTAAACTACTAACCCTTGCTTTTACAGTCCCCTAATTACTAATTATTTACCTGGTAAATATATGGTAAATTATAGTATATTATTGGGTAATTACCACTGTAAATAAGTAGGTAAATACAGAGAAACTACAGCTGAAATACTAAGAAAAACCTCCACTATTACCCATCAACTCAACTAAGTACTGTGTAGGCTAGTTGTTGTCCCCCAACAATGTCCCCCTTTGAAATATGCGACTGTATAAAATTACTACAACTCAACACCCGATACTTAAATGCAAACAAATTGCCTTTAGTTATGCAACTAGCAAGATGTGAAATATAAAAACAGAAAATAAAAAACAACTATCAAAGCAAATACCCAGATATTCCAATATCAATCTTTACATTCCACAGAGGCTTTAGCTTATTCTCAACTGAAATACAGCAATTGTGGATACACACCAAGGAGGTTCTATACACACACTCAACAACAGTCTTTGGAATAATAGTAGGCCTACAATAGGCCTTAAATTAATAAAAATGTCCAAATGAAATAATCGTTGCAGGCCTGAGTCGTTGCTGGGGTGTAGAGGTCTTTAAAATGAAGATGATATTGCGTCCACTTCACTTGCTCCGAGCAAGGCAAAAACAAACTCACGACTTGATGACAGAGTTTGTGATGGTAGACCTGATGAGGGCGATGCAGGAAAATGGCGCATGAGGCCGACTGCAGGCGGATCCAAACAGGCTAACGTTGTCCTCCCGAAGCGAAGCATGTGGAAACAGCTGGAACAGTTGTGTTGTCCTCCTGGCCCACGGAGGATTTCCTGCTGCTTTCTCTCCCTTTGTGGTACAACAGTCCAGTTCATAGTATATGCATAAAATCCAACTAAAAATCAAGTACATAACACAAGGATGTATCATAATATATTATTAGCTTACAGGCTATCTGCTGGCTCGTTCACATAAACAAATAGCCACAGCTATTGCTATGCTAATAACGCTAGCCGCGATTAGCATTTCTTTTGGTTTAAACCATAACATTTAGCTACAGTACCACACTTAAAATAATAAAGTCATGCTTTACCTTAACAGCATTCACACAGGTCTAACATGTCGTCAACCCAGTTAGGAATATTATGATGGTGTTTCCAGGAGGATAGTCCTTTCTCTGCTGCTTCCACATGTTCTCCGCGCGCTCTACCTAGTTTCTGCAGTCAGCGCTAAGTCCCGCCTCTCTTAAATTCCGATTGGAAGATAGCAATTTAACCACCAATGGATTTAAAATATCTACCCGTTTGGCAGTCAGTGGGTTAGGCTGTAGGCTACTACACACATGCAAAACCAATTTAATTTCAATCCAATTTAGAATTATTTTATAACTATATATATAACTTATTTTTTTAATATAAACTAACTAAAATTCACCCTTGGCTACACCCTCCCCCTTCTAATTTTTTTTCCTTTTTATTTTTCTTACTTAGTACTTTTCCTAGGAAGTACGCAATTATATCTTTATTTAGTTTATTTAGTTATTACCAACCTAAAACGGTCACAACTACACAGTTGAGTTGATGGGTAATAATGGAAGTTTTTTTTAGTATTTCAGCTGTAGTTTCTCTGTATTTACCTTCTTATTTTACAGTGGTAATTACCCAATAATATACTATAATTTACCATATATTTACCAGGTAAATACTTAGTAATTAGGGGACTGTAAAAGGAAGGGTTAGTAGTTTACTGAGAATATACTTAAAAGTGTACGTTCATAAACTAAAAAGTGGGCTAGAAGTAGGCTATATAACTAGTACACTAACAGTATACCTATAAGTTCACTTGTAGTATAGTTCACAGTATAGTTGCAGTACAAAATAAAACTTAGATGTAAACTAGTGGTGTACTCAAAGTTTACTACTCTTACACTTAAAGTGTACTTAAAAGTGTACTTTCATAAACTAAAAAGTGGGCTAGAAGTATATAACTAGTACACTAACAGTATACCTATAAGTTCACTTGTAGTATAGTTCACAGTATAGCTGCAGTACAAAATAAAACTTAGATGTAAACTAGTGGTGTACTCGTTTTACTACTAGGTTTACTACTCTTACACTTGAAGTGTACTTAAAAGTATACTTTTATAAACTAAAAAGTGGGCCAATTTAGTCCCAAGAAGTATTGAAGTAAGTATATAACTAGTACACTAACAGTATACCTATAAGTTCACTTGTAGTATAGTTCAAAGTATAGCTGCAGTACAAAATAAAACTTAGATGTAAACTAGTGGTGTACTCGTTTTACTTCTAAGTTTACTACTCTTACACTTAAAGTGTACTTAAAAGTATACTTTCATAAACTAAAAAGTGGACTAGTATTACATAACTAGTAAACTAGCAGTATATATATAAGTTTACTTGCAGTATATTTAAAAGTATACTTTCATAAACTAGAAAGTGGGCTAGAAGTATATAACTACTACGTCTAAGTTCACTTATAGTATATTTCACAGTATAGTGGCAGTACAAAATACAACTTAGATGTCAACTAGTTGTGTACTCAAAGTTTATAATATAATAATATACTATAATTTACCATATATTTACCGGGTAAATACTTAGTAATAATAATAATATATATATTTTATATGTATATATATAAAATATATATGTATATATATATTATATATATATATATATGTATGTATACATATTCTGGTAATGGCTTATAAATGCTTGTAATGGCTGGTAATGGCTTATAAATGCAGCCAGTATGAATCAATCTGTTACTCTCACACCTTGGAAGAATTGTCAATAAAATCAGCCAAATGTTTATCTGTGTCTGTGTGGGTTAATAACACTGTGTACATAAAATATCAGGTTCAGTTCCACCCATGTACTATTTACTCTAAGCTATTCCACCCCAAAGCTGACTTGTAAACTTCAACATGTAAGTTTATAAGATAGTATGTAAAACATATGCTGAAGTACTACCTCAAAGAAGCCAATATGTGTAAAAAAAAGTATTTAATAGGCTACTCTATCAAAAGAGTAAGCACAACCTACAAGCCAAGTATACTTAAACTTTCTGTATAAGGCAAGAATACTTAATTATACTTTTCTTAAGTATATCTCGATCAAAAGATTAAGCACAAGTATAAGCCAAATATACTTAGACTTTTCTGTATACTTTTCAGTATAAGCCAAGTATACTCAAATATACTTTTGTTAAGTATATCTCTGATAAGTACATAAAAAGTAAACTGAAAGTATA
>NW_027281253.1:125000-154165 GCF_046629955.1 Centroberyx affinis | reverse complement strand
GTTATCCAACATTTTCTGATGAGAATTCTCCACAACTATGTTTGTTTTACACGGAGGTCTGGCTATGCAAGATTAGTGTTCAACTATCTCAGCTACATGCTAACTTGTTTGAATGGCCAGGTGGACGTTTGGGGTCGATCTCCAGTCAGACCTGAGGATATTTGATGTTGTCTGCTCCTCACTCCTGTGGGAATGCTGGCCTCTTGAGAGCGAGATTCTCCTATCTCCCCTTTTTCTATTTTCTGGCTAGCAGCCACTGAGCTGAACGCAAACACAGAGGTGAGAGATGAGACATGAAAAGAAGGGGAAACCTGACACACAGATCTTTGAATATGGCCTCCTGTGGGTGAAGGACAAAAAAATGGTGCGTGAAGACACATCTTGAAATGAAAAGTTGTGTATGTGTCAGTGTGATATGATCAGACCTAAAAGGATATAATTCATTTCATATATGAAAGGCTGAAATGCAATTGATACAACTGAGCAGCAATTGTCAGGCTTTATTTAAAACGCTTGTATCTTTTGGTCTGCAAAGCCACCAATACAGTGTGTTATGGATAGAATGTGAAATCCTTTCTCTGCTACACATATGACCTAGTTGTTGTAATTTGCAAGCAGGGGTAGTTAGTGACATGATTTAGTAAATCAGGTTCCAGTGGTGTTGCTACCCATGTGTACTTCCTTCTTATTGCTGTTTCTGTTGGAGGATGGAGGCAGTCTACTCACAGAGCAGCTGCCAGAGAGGTCAAAGTCACTACAAAGCCTCATGAGACCCTCCCCTATATCTGTCTGCTTCTCTGTTTCTGCACCTCTCCGTGTGCACTCCCCTCCCTTCCCCTTCACACACACACACACACACACACACACACACACACACACACACACACACACACACACACACACACACACACACACACACACACACACACACACACACTCTTTTGACCAACCTGACTGAGGAGAGTAGACTCCTTTCTTTCCGGACAATCATCCTAATCATTCCTTATTTACCCCAACAGTCAGTTACATCACCATTTAATGAACTTCCCAATTAAACAAATTACCTTTAACAGTGCTAATTTCTTCTTTAAATGTGTTTGCTTTAGTAGACAGAAAATCTTATTAGGCCTAGTTGATACTGAGGGAGTTGAATCCTGTCCATGCATACAAATTCCCTCCAATCAATTTGTGCAAGCCCTTCTTTTTTGTGCCCCCTCTTATCTAGTCTGGTTCTGCTTGGTTGGGTAGTCTGTGAAATGCAGTTTGGGATCCAGCTGTCCTCTGGGAAGACTCATGAAGATTATGAAGCTGATGTTCATTTTTACATTTAGGTCAATATTATTTTTGGGATGTTATTTGAGTATAATAATAAAATTGAAATTGAACCTGGGTCTTCCAGTCTGTTGAAGGATGGTCTCACTGCTCACTATGTCACCCTGCTTTTAGTCTCTTTAAGTTTGTCTGATAGTTTTCAGCTCAGAAGTGTATATCTTGCATTACTAATATAGTCGTAATGTGTTTCTGGAGTGGACAGTTTTATTTGTGTTCATATTTAGGGAGTAAAGAAAACAGCTTTCCTTGCCTTTGATAATTCTCATAGTTCTGTCTGAGTGGAAGACATCCAGTAAATGACCTGTTACTCCACTGCACACTCAAATTATAGGTAATGATGTAAACTTGAGAAAGTCAGTACAGTATGATCCACATCATCTTCTCTCAGTGCTATATTCTCATGTAGATATGGTATGGGTGACACACTTCAGAGCAGGTATGAGAATGCTCGGAGAGACACGCAGCATGTAAAGTGGTGCTTACAGCAGTGGTTGTCAATCATGTGCCATCGAGGCCCAAGAGTATGCAGTTTATCATTCCAACCAAACACTGCACCGTCTGATTTCACTGATTAGCACACTTTCAACCGGAGAGGGCTTGACTAATTAGTGATGCTCTTGGTCCTCGGAGGCACTGAAAACCAGTATCTTCCAGCTTTAATATGGAGCTTTAATATGGAGAGATATCTTTCTAAGATCTACAGCATGTGTCTAGACATTAAAACTGAGGTTGAACTAGGGCTGGGCGATATGGACAAAATCAAATATCACAATATTTTTGACCAAATACCTCGATATCGATATTGCGACAGTATTGTAGGGATGACTATTAGTGCTTTCACAAAATATTTACACAATGAGATTTTTGATAAATAATCATCAGTAATGTGGATATAATGACTAAGTGGGTAAAGGCAAATAATAAACAGTCTGGCAAGTTCAGAAAATGACATCACTTTACTGTAATGCAGCCTTTAAAACCAGGAAAAGACAACACTTATGCCATATCACGATATTATGATATCCAAAATCTAAGACGATATCTAGTCTCATATCACGATATCGATATAATATCGATATATTGCCCAGCCCTAGGTTGAACAGCACAGAGCCCTATGTTTTCAATTGCAGACACTACACTGCAAATGGTTTGTCACTATACTAGGCCTGCAAGTATGTGAAAATTCTTTTTCAAAATAAAGACTACATTACATATACAATTTGCATGAGGAAACAAAGTGAGAGAAATTGGTGTAGCGATAGAACCAATTATTCTACACCACGAAAGGAATTTAAATGTATGTTTAATAGACAAAACACTCCAGTGCTACAAGGTCTTGAATTATTAAGAGAGAGGTTACATAACATGGAAAGAAGTAGCAGAGCTGAAAGTGACCCATTTTGTAGAACCATTACTAAGGTTTGGAAAGGTGATGTCTGTAGAACACATTGGCCCAGAATGAGCTATTATGTAGTTCTTTGCACCAACATCAACTGTTCAATTACTGGCTCTTTGCCTTGAGTGATGTATCAGTCTTGATAGTTACTTAATATTTGCTAAAGGTTTGCGGTGGCGCCAATGCAATCGGACAAATCTGATTTACCGACATGGCACAGTAGGGTTTTGCACGTGTGAACTTTGGATAGTGGGGCGCAAACGTGTTGCATTTTTGACCTAAATACAGTATGTACTGCTACGGCAACAGGGACAACATATCGGTTTAACCACAAGCAGCAGACGTGATCAACACCCCCAAAGTTGATTTCTTTTCCATAACAGGATTCCTAAATGTCATCGGAGCAATAGATGGAACACATGGGCCCATAATACCACCATCTGATGATCACCACATTTACTGAAACAGAAAACACACCTACTCCATGAGCATCCAGGTTGTCTGCAATGCCCAATGTCTCATCACAAACGTAATTGTCAAATTCCCTGGTTCAACCCACAATTCATTTAAAACTAACAGCAGGCTGCATGATGTCAGGCAGAGACCAAGGGTGGCAGTCCGGTAACAGATATGTAATCCCTACATTCAGTCACATGGATGGGACAGTTAGTCGCTGTCCATTCAGCACCAGCCAGTGTGCTGCTGCTTTATAAGCTGAAATCACACGCACACACACACACACACACACTTTTTCACTGTACATTTCTGCCTCATCCACAAGCACTTAATTCAGTTTGGGAGAACTAGTGTCCTCTCTTCCTTACAGGTGATGCCATGATCTGAAAGTGGGTTGGCGCAATCCCAAGACTTAAATAACACCTCCGGTATTCTAATTGCCTAACTGCAGCTGAATTGCAGCTGACCTCATTTGGATGACAGCTGATAGTAAATCACTTGCTAAACTGGAAACAGTTGTGCTGGTTAATGTTTTTTGTGCGCGCTACTGATTGGCACATGTCTTAGTAAATATCGGTGTAAGTGTGATAATCATAAATGTCGGGTTTGCTCTGAGGTGGCGGGAAGGGATGGGGGTGTATTCTGGGAAACGTGAGGAGAACCCAGGTGACTGACCTGTTTTGTTTTTTTGGAGGGTTCAGTCTCATCTGCCTCTGTATCCGGCACGAGAGCACATTTCAATCCTAGCAGCGATGAAAGCTCCCAGACACAGACGCAGGTTAAGTGGAAGCATGTTGACTCCACGACAGGCTAGGGAAATAGATGGCTCCCAATCAGAAAGCAAGCACAGAGGCTGAGACCAGAAAAGGGCACAGAGAGGAAATAGAAAATCTCCCTTGCCATAATTAAAACGTTCATGCCAGGAGCGATGTTTTATTATGATGGGCCAGTTAATCCATCTCCTATTTCTTTATTTATTTCCCTGGTGAGAGGAAAATATGGATTGCTGGTCAATGGAATGTAGCTTCCCAGAGACAATAACTGCTTTGATCTATTTATCATTGGTTAATAATACATGTTGCTGGTAACTTTTTTGGTTCGGCTGTCAGATTAGACAACAGCAATGATGAAATGGATAACAGCAAGAAATCGAATACACTTAAAGAAACAGAAACCTATGTGACACTAGCTTACAGCAACCTAAAACAGTGACTTACAGTACAAGTGATTTATAATAATAATAAAAAACTTTCTATTGCTATTTCTATAGCACTCTTCCTATACAAAGTTCTTCACAATTAAAAGAATAAAAACAAACACATACAATATATTCACATATAATCTCTGTCATTCACAAGAAGGGTAAAGATCCTACCTGCTGTGACGGATATAGCTATATAACTATAGTAATTTATGTTGTTAGATGCACAACAAACATTGGGTGGTCTGGGCTTGAATGTTGGGCTTGAAACATCCAAACTACTGGATATATTACTTTCAAGATTTACAGTATATGGCAAAATAAAAAACCTAGAATTAGACGAAAGACACTCCTCAAAAACAAAAAGGAGGTCTTAATTTGCCTAACTTCAAATACTATTATTGGGCAGCACAACTGAGGGTTTTGGTGTAATGGATAACAAAACACAAAGATACAGGTTGGGTTGGCATACAGCAATATTCATGCCACGATATTTCATTAGAAGTGCTGCCCTTTTTAAGACAAAAACTTTGGAGAAAACTGAAAATGGGCAGTAAATGAATAAAATAAAATTGACTTTGAACAGGATTCAAAAGGATTTTGGTTTCAACAGGATTTTGGTTTACATACACATACATACATGTACATGTGATTGCTTTAGATTAATGCAATTGAGAGAGTGCCGTCAGTTTGTGTAAATTACTAGTTTGGAGCAATTCTTCATCTTAACAATAGATGGATTGATAAAGAAGACCCTAATATCACACATATATAGAGTGCTTTGAAAACCATCAAAGGGCAACGCTCTCACTATGAAGGGAAAATAGAAATGAATATTATCAGCTTTCCCATGTAACATAGGAAAGGTGATAATATTCATTTCTATATTCCATGGACCTGCAGTGAGGGACACAAATTAACAAGCAGCCCAACTTGGAGAGAGTTTGATTGGAAGGTGAGAATGACATTTTCTAACTCCACTGGCTATTACAAAGTACAGTAACACCTCAGATCTCTGCTGGAGAGACTACTGCTTGATTGGAGGTCATACACACATTTTCTGGGATTGTCCTAAAATATCTTAATACTGGAAGGGCATTCAGAATGAGATTAACTAACTATGGGAATATATTTGCCCCAAGAGACACATTCTTTATACTGGGAGAGGTCCCAGATGGACTAGACAACAAATATTTACCTGAGGTGTTACTGTTGATTGCAAAGGAAATAATTACAATTTCCTGCAGAAAAACAAAACCACCAACAGTGATACAATGGAGAGAGATGGTGCTCCAGGCACGATCATGCATCTTGTCTGCTGACATGACATACAAATGACAATTGCCTGATGAAGACCTTGTCGGTCGAAATATTGCAATAAACTTGCTGGGAGCTTAAAATTCAGTGTGCGGATATCCTTCCATTTTGAGCTTTGACTTTATCCTGCAACTGAGCCCGGGTCGGATGGGTTGGATATGGACACTTCTACTTCTATTATACAGATGACACTGATTGAATTGTCCCTGCAACTATGTAGGAGATTGAGTGAGCACTAATGGTATGCCTGGACACTATACACTTTCAATCTTGATACAAATATTAAAACTAATTTATTAGCAAGCTGGATAAAAAACATTACATTTATGAGTACTATTTGAAAAATTGTTTCTGCAAAACCCAGAGAGCTCAGCTATCATGTCAGCTCAAATTAACAAGGCATGAACTTTGATGTGAATTAGCAAACATGCAGCCTATAGTCTTGGATGAAGCTAGCTAGGTGGGCAATGAAGCTATTATGTCTGATTAAAATGTGACGACTGGGGTCTCTGAACCCATTATGAATTACAGTAGCTGCACTTCAAGGTGAAAAAACGTATTCTATGCCTGGCTAAGTTTTTTGTTTGTGAGAGAAATTTCAGCTGAGTGGTAGGCAGGTTTGATTTTACAAGTCAAAAAATGTGTATGATGACACATGCCTCTGTCTTTAGCTCGCTTCTCCTCTTGTTGTTTTTCTTTTTTGTAAACTTCACACCTGATGTCTTTGACCTCTTCATGATTCTGTGAAGGCTCAGCTGCAATGTAATATCCAGGTCCAAGTGTCAGCATTTTCATGTTTGCTCTTTTCTTCTTGTCCTATTTTTCTTTGATGTATAGACTACTACTTGCTGCAGCAATGGCCCAATTTCCCCATGGGGATCACTGAAGTCTTTCAATTTCATCTAATCTAATCTGGCTCTCTGTGATGGCCACCTGTCCACCCTTAAATGCCACTCCAAAACTAATTCGCCAAACTAATTTGCAAATAATTAATCATGGGTAACAGTGTTGTTATATATCATGCTATATATGTGCAAATCTGGCAAATTCAAAATCAACATGGGTACCAATATGTGGACTTGTGTCTGTGTGCATAGAATGGTCGAGGGGGACTTGGTTGTCAGTCTGCCCCTCCCCTCCCCCTCCATTGAGCTCATGTGGGCAAGAAGAGCGAGAGATGGCACAGTGCTGCTGAAGGGCCTGAGCCATCCGTAGACTATGGGGTTATGGGAGCTCATTGGAGGGGCAAAAACAGCCATGCCACCCCTAGCCTAGAGGATAATGGCTTCCTATATCACCTGTGGCACCGGCTGCCACTGCCTTGATTGACCAGCATGGGTTGGTCATGGGTCTTTGTACCTGCCCTCTCTCTGTGGGACGTTTTGCATTGATTGTTCACATGCTGTTTCTTAATGCACAAAGGGCAAACCCATCCTAAAACAGAATTCACATGCTATTCCTATGCTCTGTTCAGTCTAATCTGCAATGATGTGATGAAAGCCAGACCTTTCCTACTGGTATTGAATTGGAGACATGTTTTATGGACACTGTGACAGTACCCAGGATGATTTTCATAAGGATATGGACACATTTTCTATTTCAGGTCTGTCAGCACTAACTATGAAAGTAGTAATTTAAGCATAATGCTTGAACAACATTGAGTTGGTGTCCAAGGCATTGTCAATATGTAATGTGTGTCGATGTGTTTAAATGACTGGCAGCAATATGTGACTGCATTGCTAAAACAGTAACTCATTCACAATCGTCTGGGCTGTAAGTGCAAAATATTGCCTTCAGCACAGGAATTGCAAAGATAAAGTTTAGCAGATGGGGTGAAACAGACTCCGACAAGTTAGACAAAATTTAGACTACAGCTTACCAAAATCTCAACTATGCCATGCAGGCACATCATGTAAAGGTAGTGATACACAATGTGATATTCCTGTTTGGCAAATGGATTGACAGCTGTGCTAAAGGAGTTGCCCCAGCAGTGTTGCTTTGATCACATAGAAACATCTTGTTGCCAGGAAACATTTGAATATTTTTGTTGCCATGTGTCATTTTGTTACCAGTTGCAGGGAGCTTTGCGCATTACACATGCCCAGAAATTACGAAGTGTGTCACCACTATCAATATAGTTGTTACTGCACATGGTAATTGCATAGCTACCAGAGCAGTACTTACTCCAGGAGGCCAAAATGGTTTCATTGGATGGCCTACTTACCTCTGAATGCCACAGTGATGTCAAGGTAGCAGTTATCATTCACTACAACAACATATTTTGAGTTCAAAGAGAAATGTCATTTTTACCTTCTTCTTCATCACTGTGCTGAAGGCAAAAAAACTGCACATAGAGCAGGGTGTCAAATCATGTGACATGCAGACAGAGAGTATGCAGGTTTTCATTCCAACCAAACACTACACCATCCGATTTTATGATTAGTTCCTCCTCTCTGGTTGAAGGTGTGTTAATCAGTGAATTTACCTGGTGTAGTCTGGTTGGAATGAAAACCTGCAGACTCTCAGCCCCGGCATACAGCAAACATGGTAACTGTGAATGAGTTATTGTTACAGGCAGATGTTGCTGTCAGTAAAGTACTAAAATACTGTTACACATCTCTCTCACACACACACTCACACACTTACTGTTTTCTTTCTCCCCTCTGTGACAGTATCCCTTGGAGACAAGACCTGTGTGTGTGCATGTGCGTGTGCGTGTGCATGTGCGTGTGTGTGTGTGTGTGTGTGTGTGTGTGTGTGTGCGCACGCGCCTAATGTGTAGTGTATTGTCTTTGTCTTTTTTCGCCTGCTCATTACTGGAGCAGGTTCAAGGAGATGGGTCCTCATTTGCATAGGCAGCCCTGGGGGCTGGAGCCCTGGTGTGTAGCAGCCAGGTGATTCATACCAGCTCCTACATACTTATTTTGCAGGGGATTAGATTAAAACCAATCAATCAGCCCAGCTCACCCCGACCCAATGGAAACTGAGTCGGGGGAGTGCGTTCACCTTAACTCTCCCATCTCACAAAGAGAGAAGAGGGGCTACACTTTTATAGACCTCCCTCACATTTTTCTTGCCCTCTCTGAATAGCCCAGAATAGCCCAGCTTGTACCACAACCATGGCAACATTGCATGCACAGTCAATTAAATACAGAGAACAGAGATTCTTTTGTTGTGTTTAAATGATTGTCAAGACATTTTAGCTACGTATTCCAGCATGGTATCCTATAGTAAAACACCCTTACATCACTTTGTGACAGGTCATAGCTGAGACCAGCCATAAAGAAAGTGGACCTTTAATGTGATGTCCATAATGCATCTTGCCCAGTTCTTCTCCAGCTGTACAGTAACCTTGGCCCAACGGAGTGTGTGGAATCTCTTGAGAACTGTATGAAAGCATTGCAGAATTATGCAAGGCTAATGTCCTCTTTAGAGTAAATGTGGTATAATATTTATAGACTCCCCACTTTCTTCACACACTACTGGAGTGTGCAAATCTAGACACATCGATGTGGCTAGAAAGTGGCGTTAATGGACTGTCATGTGGGTGAGCATATAGATTCATATTCATGTGTCAAACACATAGTGTTGTGTCAGCATAGTGAATAGCACAGTGAATCCATTTTATAGCTACACATCTCTTTTCTGCTCATCTGAGAGGTATTCTGGTCATCTGCCTAACAGGTATTCTACAGTGTCCACAATTTCATTCCACATTTAAGTAGCTGTTCGTCAAAGAGTGCAGAGTAGATCTGTCACAGCTCTTTGTGCCGACCATTACAATTGCACTATATACTGTACTGCAGTCCTAATTTCATATGCGGATTTGACAGGCGATTTCACAGTGAACATTTCGACACTGATCTGAATGCCTTTCTGGTGATCTGAAATTGGTGTCTTTCTAAGACTGTTTTCTTTCTTCTCCACTCTCTGCACAATATAATTATGAAAGGTTAATACTTTCTCCTTTAAGGCGTTGTGTAAAAGTTTATCCTTTTAAAGCTGTGATGCCAATACCACCTTTCAACAAGCAGTGGCTGATCTTATATTCCAGGGGTTTCCTTTCCTTCAAGGTTTATGTGCTTTGCTTTATGTGCAGAGCATGCTAACTAGTATATGACAATGTCTCATTTTTTTCTCTTTCTTTCTCCCTCTCCCATGTTTACAGGAGAGAAAGCTGTGTGCATTCCCAGCTATTGAAATCTGCAGCACAGACGTGACCAACTATATGGTTCCGCTGTCCCGCCAGACTGACTTCTTTGTTCCAGAGATGAGGGAGGAGGTGAAAACAGACGTGAAAGAAGAAGACTCTGACGAGGACAGAGGGACTGACATTACAGGTAATGCTTTGTTCACTCCAGACCCTGTCACCACTACCAAGATCCGGCCCTCTTCAGAAAATAATTGACAGCTTTTGCCAAAAACCTCTCTCCAACAACATAATTCAAGATGGTAATGGAAATGTCAAGTCGTTTCACTGAAACAAAGAGGGAGAGAACTAAAACTTTTAGACAACAGCTCCTCAAAATGGAAGACATTCACACGACATTCAGACATTCATAATTGTTTTTTCAACTTGTTTTGTCGCCTGATTTGCTGGGGTCTAATGGAGTGCGTTGAGAGAAACATTGATTTCTGCTCTGTTTAGACTACAGCCTTAAATCGGATAGGAGCAAAGAGAGAAGAAATATGTTTCAACGGATATTTTTCAGACACTGCACAGGCTCCCCTACCGCCCTCGATCACCTTGGACATGTGATATACGAGACCCTATAATTGTACTGTCACTGCAAGTATGTTTCTTCAAGCGCAATGTATTCTCAGCTGCTATTACTCCTTCAAACTTGATGGGGCTTCAGGTTAGCTCCATGGCAGTATTGACTTTTTTCGTTGTACAAATCATTCTGTAAAGCAAGCAGTGCTGGGTTGATGGGACAGAGTGGGTGGAGGTGGGCTGACTTAGATGACGTGCCACCTGCCTTGAGCATGTGGGTGATGTGAAGAATCATGTGACAGCCTTTGTAAACATAGCTTAAAGGCATCTGGAAGTAAGCCCGTCAGGGGCTTATGTGATCTTCTTTGTGTGCCTACTGATTTCTGCATTTTTGGATGGGGTCACCATTAAGAGGACACACTGAACTAAGCAATGCCACTCTCCTGACAGAGACAGTAATATTGTCTGCTGTGGAGTCATGGACATTAACTGGAACTGGGTGTTGGTGCTATTCACAGCTTTAAATTGGTTTGTCAACACCAGCAGACAAAGTTCTGATTACTTCTGGATAGATGAGAAAGTTAATGAGGAAGGAATGAAGTGATGGCTGGAAAACATTTCAGTACTACAACACACTTACAATTAAACACTTAGAATTAAACTTCTTATGCATGTTCTAGAATCACATGAGGAGAGAATCATTTTGCTGTGGTGACCCCCTCCCCCCCCCCCAACCCCTCCCCAACACACACACAAACACACACACACACACACACACACACACACAAACACACACACACACACACACACACACACACATACACACACACACTCTTTCTCTCTTTTTCATTGTTTCCTGATAATTTTTTTTCTCATTTTCTTTTTTAATCCACCACCACCACCCTCAAATCCTTCTCACAATCTTGTTTTGTATTCCATACAAGAAATGAAGGAGGCAGATTGGACCCCACAGCACGAGAAATGCTGGATTTGTGAGCCCATACCCTGTGAAATGGTTTTGATCTGGAATTATGAATTTAGCAATTTAAATGTATAGAAAAAAGGAGCATTGGAAGTCAGTATGTCTTCACACTTTTGATTGATCGCTTGTTCACAAGAAACTGGATTCTCTGGCAAGTTTGATATGGAACTTGCCATTCAAACGAGGTGATTAATTAAACTTTGGCAAGCTGCTAAATGATATTACCAGAGTCTTTATGCTGGAAGATAGATAGATAGATAGATAGATAGATAGATAGATAGATAGATAGATAGATAGATAGATAGAGTGCAGTTGTTTGGCTCAAAACACTTGGATTATGCTGTAGGAGCTGTTTAGTGAAATTTGATGGACATTTTATGCTCTTCTTGGAATGCTAAACAGACCCACTCACTTCAAGTGTTTGGCTGAGATGGAACTACAAAGCGTTGTGAAAACTGAGATGTAAACAAATGTGTGTTGTTTGTCAGGAAAACTCCATTGGATGTCTTTAAATCAGATTTGCTTCAGCTGATCAAACTGTCCGTCACTCAGCTGGTCTCGCTGAAGTAGGAATTTTCTGAAGCAATCAAAATTTGCATAGTCAGCAAGAGGGAGGCAGGTGTGAGTGTGTGTGAATGTGTGTGTGTAAGGGTGTATGTTCACATGTGTGTGGCGTGCCTTCATCATAGCTATATATGTGTGTGTTTGTCAGTCTGTGCTGGTGTATTACATTTGTTTTGGGGTTAAGGAGCCATTGTCAGAAATGTAGACTGTTCAAAAGAGTGTGTGTGTGTGTGTGTGTGTGTGTGTGTGTGTGTGCGCGTGCGTGCGTGCGTGTGCGTGCGTGTGCGTGCGTGTGCGTGGGTGCGCGTGCGGATGGACGTGTGTGTGTGTGTGTGTGTGTGTGTGCGTGCGCATGTGTGTTTTGTTCCAGACACAGCTGAGCTTTCTTAATGAGAGACAGATCAATCAGTGGAGCTAATCTGTGTCTGACAAGCCAGCTGTGGAAATCCAACTCCACCACTTGGGAGATTGCCTTTGACTTTTCATCCTTCACCTCACTGTCCACAGTATAGACCGTGTGACCATAACTCTGGTGGCTGTGCCCAAATATCCGTCATTCTTCCACCATCACAGCACACTGAGTGCAGTAAACTCTCTCTAAAGAAATGAAAACACTTGTCTTACTTCTTAGCATGTGATAACCTGGTGGTCACTGCAGTTGTATTTTCAGTAAGAAGTGCACTAATCTTTTGAAGACACAAACCAGGCAGTATAAACAGTCACCAAATTAGTATTTTTACACCAGCTCTATCTGGCCACAGCACTCAGTTGTCAGCAGAACAATTAATATTCACTTCATCACCTGATCCGCAGGGGATCTGTTTGACCAATTATGGTATTTAACTTAACACAAAATATGGCAGGCTGTCTTGTTAGGCAAAATTCACACTCAGTCACTCAGTAACACATTGTTACTGACAATGAGATGCGGCGGGAATGCAGATTTATGTGCTTATGGACACACACACGTGTACACACACACACACACACACACACACACACACCCACACACACTCACACAAATATAATAATATCCTATTCCCAGAGAGAAAAGAATAACCTATCAAATAAAAGTTGATTAGAAGTTCAGTGAGCTCTCAAACTCCTGTTTTGCTGAACAAAAAGTGGTAATGGTGTTAAAGTCACAATGAAACCGGATTTTGAGAACATCTTTCTTGCTTAATGTGATGTATTTCCTGCTGAAACAGGATATTGGGGCGGGACATAACACAGACAGGGATCATTCAAAAGTAAAAACCAATGGGATATCAGTTAGGGTGAGAAAAGCAGGTGGAGGGGCGGGATTGTTAAAAAATCTGCGATGGTTTTGTTGGTTGGAATTTTTATGTCGCCTCCTGGTACACAATGAATTCACCAGTAAAGATTTTCAGTTTTCCAGGAAGTAAAAGTAATGAGATTTTGCTATAAAAAGACAAGAAAATATTTTTGTCATTTTTGTGGCGTAAATTGTCAAATAGGTGTATGGTATGATGGTAAGAATGAGTAAGTAATTTTTAATTTCAGTGTGACTTTAAGGTTACCTTGCGAGGCAGCTGGATTCGCGAGATCACGATCACACGAGAATCCATCTTGCCAGGCTTCAAGTTATGCGTTTGTGGCCGAACCACAGCGGTGCGGACCAATCAGCGTCCTATGAGGGCAGCTACGGGCGTGGTTTAGGTGTGACAACAGCGAGAAGCGACTGTTCGTTCACAACAATGGCGGCTCCTAAAGAAGCTAGCGTAGATGCTGCTATAACATCAGTTATTTCTGAACTGGAGAGTATTTCTTCATTGAAAGAAGAGCAAAGAACGGCACTGAAGGCTTTTCTGGGTGGAAAAGATGTTTTCGCTCTTCTCCCGACCGGCTTCGGCAAGAGTTTGTTTATATGGTTTGTTGATCTGATTGGTTGAAGTTAGCCCGTGATAGACGGTGATAGACAGATGGTTCATCCAATCACCTGCCCCAAGTATTTTTTGAAAGTGCCTGCCCTTTTCCAAACAGTTTCCAAGGACGACTTCCCAGATGGTTCTGTGTAACAAACCATCTGGCCCATCAGGTTAACTTTAAGGTATTTTGCCCTCTATATTGATTCTAATTACTGTATAACACAATTAGGCTATATCTTCATTATAAGTGTATGATAATTGTGGGTGGTATTGCTTAGAAGTGGGTGTGGTTTGATATCAAATGTGGTGCAACAAGGGCTGCAACCTGAGCATCCTTGTGTTACATCTCTAAACTGAAAGAGGATGAGACTCTGTTAAGATCAAGGAGGAACTGATTTTTTATTTTTTATTTTTTTAATACTGCACAAAAAAATCCATTACAGTATAAGTGCTTATTTCCCCCCTTCATTATACTGTTTACATTGATGTACATGGGAGCAATACAACAAATATGTATTCCACCCCAGCACCCCCAATTAAGAATCCTTATTAAACACAACAAACCAATGCATGGACATATTTTTTTATGATGAGTGTAAAACCGGTCCTCACAAGGAACAGTGCCTCCCAGGCCTCATTTGTAAACAAGAAGATCCGCTAACTACTTTTTTTAACTTCCATTTTTGCATTTCCTGTCACACTTTCCTCCTTCACTCTGGCCCTCCGATTTTCCAAACTCTCAGCATGCCTCAGTCCTGTCTATCTCTAATTACCTCCTTAAAACCCTCTCCTCCGTTTCAAACAGTTTGAAGAAACAAGACCTTGATTCTCTGCTAATAATCCCAACGGGCCCAATTTAGCAACTAATTTAGGCAAATGTTATCTAAAAGACTTTCAGAGGCACGGCTGGTTTCACTGGTGTAGCAGTTTCATGACTTACTTCCAGTTGTGGAGGGGGTGAAAGTGGTCCAGTTTACTGAGGCTCTTCCTCGGGGGACTGTCCACCCAATTACCCTAAATAGACCCATTATTTTCCACACAATTCCTTGCATTGTAAAACCAGTCTCTCTGGCATTGTTGTTTACTGCAGTATGCAAAAAGTAATATAAATCACAACATAAACGCCATAACTATATATCCTCTAAAGTAATATCTCTGTCTCAAGTCACACTGGACCTATTCCATTGAAGCTCATTCCTCATGGTTTTGTTTGGACCTGCTGGCTGATCAACAGGATGTTTTGCAGCCCATCAATAGTTATAAATAACCTCAATGAACTTCCATATATTATGTTCTATATTTCAGACAGGATCAGATCTGCTGAATGCTGGACCTGATAATTAGATTGCTGAGTGATGGCGAGATTTGAATGAAGGAAAAGCAGAGATTGACCTCAGCGAGATCAGGAGCTTGGAGACACTCAGTGTTTATTGTATTGTGGTCCCGGATGACACATTTAGCGCAAACACAGTCTGATGTGTGGATGAGATTTATTTGGAGTGTGAAAGCAGCAGGAAAAAGGCTTGGACAATAGTGTTTAGTCTCCTATGGGATAGCAGCAGAAGATGTGTCATTCATCTTAAATCGATCGCTACTTCACCAAGTGCTATAATTAGATACACAGTTGAAAAACAAAACATTTTTTATTGATGATTATGAATTTTGTCCTAATTTATCAACTTATTCATCAATTTAGCTACTATATTCTCTTCTTTTAGCTCTATAGTCTTTGAGCCAGCGCTGTATTGTAGACAGAAGGAAGATCAACTGTGGAAAACTCACTGTCTGTGAGTGATATTTGTTGTGTAGGTGGGAGGTGTGATGTGCCTCTTGCATTAATCAGTCCTGATGAGTCCATGTTAATTTGTAATGTTTGGCAGGCTAGTATAGCCTGGTAAGACCATCCTGATCACGTGACCTCACATTCTGTTTCGCTCCACGGATCGGTCTGGACTTCTAGCCGCCCACATCGATTTCCTGAACTTACAATGTAACCGGGCCAATCAGGGACTGTGTCGTAGCTGATGACGTGAAATACAGGCCGCCACTGGCAAAACAGTAATGGTGTCTCCCGAAGCAACAAGCGGTAACGTTAATGTTAGTAAACATAGCCATAAGTGCAGTTATTGCAGAAATAGACTCAATAGCTTGTTTAAGCTTGTTTAATCCTTGCTAACGTTACCGTGTTTATCCCGTGTATCCACTGAACAGCGCACCGTGATGGCGTCACATGTTTTGTTACGCTGATTGGCTGAAGGAGTTTGTCTGTCAAGGCAAGTACCCCCGTCCACTGAAATCTTTCTAGCAGTGCCATTGGCTCGCTAGAATGTAGACAACAATTTAAAAATGTCATTACAAAGTGAAAATAATATAATTTTGATGGAGAGCTTGTGAAATTGTGATGTGCAAGCCGTCTCATTTGTGATTACTACAGCAGAATAAAATGTAGCTAATATCGCAATTCATTTTTCTGCCCCATGCTACGTCACATTTTTGTATCGCAATATATTGAATTTCTATATATATTCAATTTATTCTGGGGTGTTGGACACAATTCCTTCTCACCTCTGATGTGCGAATACCGTTTTCCTACCTTTTCCTGCATTTTTTCTGTTTCTGATCACGTCCCTGCACATTCATACATGTTCGTGCTGGATTTGGCTCCCCACCACTAGCACACAAACACCTAAGAATATCATTAGGCAGACATTATGAATGGCTGTTCGGTCATAGAGAATCAGTGATCAAAGGCCAATCAGACTTGGGTTTTGGCATCACTGAATTATTCTGAAAGCATTAGCAAGTTGATCATGTGGCTGAGGAAATCTCCATCATATTAAGCTAATGGACTATTTTCATGATGATTTCAGATATTAATTACGTGCTGCAGACAGCAGCAGCAATCACATTCCCTTCTTTCAAAGTTATGCCCTACCCAATAATAAAGGGAAATTATATGCAGGTAATTTTACTAATATGGTATTGTCTGTGTCTTTGTATGTGTAAGAAAGATCCTTTGTCTCTCTTACCAATGAAATTTGGTTCCTCAGAGCTCAATTGAGGCAGAGACTCCTGATGGGCTTTAATAACCGGGTTGACCCAGAAGGAATTGGGGTTGGTATCATTATAATAACCTATTAGCATCAATTTCTCTCAATAGACTTTGTAAAGGAGCATAAGACAAATCCGAAGGACTCAGTTTGTAAAGGAGAGGCACGCTCACACTCATGCACACGTGTGCACACACACACACACACACACACACACACACACACACACATACACACAAACTCTAAACATGGACCAAACAGAAATAAAGCCCATTGTGGGAGATATTTATTGTTAGTTGTATTTTTTTTTTTTTATAGATTATTGGTCTTTGCATTCAGAGCTTTAAAACAGTAATATTACATAGTGGGGGTCAATACAATATTTTGTTTGAATTATTAATCAGTTAGTCAAAACAGTTCATGGTGTTTTACCTGAAAGGAGATGCAGCGTCCACCCTTGACCCTGATAGTTTTGCCGCCCTTGGCAGAAATGTTTTTTTACAGGAGCCCAAACTAGGGCTGGGCGATATGGACCAAAAATCATATCTCGGTATTTTTAGGCTGAATGACGATACACGATATATATCTCGGTATTTTCTACGAAATGGGCTACATGTTCAGTTGTAAGTAGGGCTGGGCGATATGGACAAAATCAAATATCACAATATTTTTGACCAAATACCTCGATATCGATATTGACAAAATTGTAGGGATGACTATTGGTTTGCTTTCACAAAATATTTACACAATGAGATTTTTGATAAATAATCATCAGTAATGTGGATATAATGACTAAGTGGGTAAAGGCAAATAATAGAACAGCTAGAACAGTCTGGTAAGTTCAGAAAATGACATCACTTTACTGTAATGCAGCCTTTAAAACCAGGAAAAGACACTTATGCCATATCACGATATTACGATATCCAAAATATAAGACGATATCTAGTCTCATATCACGATATCGATATAATATTGATATATCGCCCAGCCCTAGCCCAAACCTTTGAAAAAGAAATAGGTGGGAGGTTTGTGTTGGTGGAGTGTATGATCTATTAGCCAATCCAAAACCTCTAAATGCCATAATATATGGCATACTTATTGTTGGCTATGACATATTAGACATTTTCTATGAACCTTAACACTTTGTGTGCTTAAGATAGACATAAGATAGCCATGTCATGACATAAGATGGCCAGAATAATAGAATAATAAATTATTCTTACCTGTAACACACAATTTGGCACAGCTTGAAACTCACTTTTAGACTCACTAGCCAACGTGGCTAATGGATTTCAGAATCACCAGCCACTAGCCAAGCATTTTTCCCCTTAACTATGATTCATGAATTACATCATCTTTACATGCTCACATACTCTACATTACCGGTTGATTTACTACTCCAATCAACAGTTTTAGATTTTTCATTTTATATTACCTAAGGTTGCTCATCCCAACAACAAACACATTTTTTGTAGACTTTTCCACAGCGTAAATCCATATTGACAAAACATCATGTCTTTTTCTTGGTCCAACACCAGTCATGACCTGCTCGCCATTTCTCATTAAATGTTTGTATCAGTCATGGACTGCTTCAGAAATCCCAACCTGCCAAATGTCTGGTAGAATTGACACAATTATCCACCACCGCCATTTTTTACCCACATTTGATGTGTTTGTGTGTGTTAATTTCAAGCCCTGCTTATGTATATCCTTATAGCCTGGTCCAAACCAGCACCCTGATAATGAAATATAATGTAGGGTCAATGCATTTATCCTTTGAAATGTGGTTAGATCTGGACATTTAGATAAATTAAGCAGATAGTGTAGAGGTAGTAGTGAGTTGTGTGCAGTCCCACCAGGGGAAATCCCACCATGTACACAAGTACAACATAACTCACAGCACAACACACCGACGCCTGACTCTAATTGAGTTTTCCTCTCCAGTGATGTTTTTGGTTGGTTAGATTGGTGCTGTACACAGCCAGCAGGCTCCTTCACACGGCCTGTCTCATCTCTCTCTCCTCCCTGTGTTGTTGCAGGTGCAGACTCCCACAGTGATGTGAGCTCGGTGAGCGGCGGCGTGCCCTGGGACAGCAGAGAGACGTCCCTGGCCGCCTCCACCGCCGCCTCCCTGGCCTCCTCCCTGCCTCTGAGGGACCTGGTGGACGCAAACGAAGACACCCAGCACAGGGACCACAGCGACAGAGTCTCTAACGAGTCTATGGGCAGCGGCTCGTCCTTTGAAGAACTGGACATGGAGCAGGTGGAAGTCCAGGAGGGAGAAGAGAAGGAGGAGAAGGAAGAGGAGAAGGAAGAGGAGGAGGAGGAGGAGAAGGAGGAGGAAGGCCCTGAGGTTGAAGATGGAGCCAGAGAACCACTTGAACCAGTGGCTGTGGAGAAGGAGCGCTTGGGAGATGGAGACGAGTAGGGAGGATACTGAAGAGATAAGGGATGTAGCTGTAATGTTGGCTTTCTGCTAGAGAGTTCCTCAGTTGTTGCTGTTGCTGGTTATCTGTCATGTAATCTTGTTGGTGGATCTATAGCCGTTCATGCCATGACCAACATGCCATATTTCTGCGCCTTTCAATTCTCTTTTTGAAGCCTGTTTATTATAAATCTCTCTTTTTTATCAATAATTCCTATTCACTATATTTAAAATATTTCAGAATAGCATAACAGAGAAACCATAAGATTATCAATACTGTAAGTCTTCTTCAGTAAACCTAATTTACTCTGCACATGGTATGGAGTATCAAGATTTATATGTTTTCCTTTTTTTTTTCTTTTTTTCTTCAGTATTTCAATGCAATACCATTGTAATCTTATGTGAATCCCTACCATTCCTGTTTAGATTAGAAGTGACACTTTAATGTAAGATAAACAAATGAAGAAGCAAGGACACTGACATTGGCAAAAAATCATACAGTATCTTTTTACCCATGTATGACAATTGATAGGAATATTGTACCCCCTTTTTCAAAGTCATTTCCCGAGGAATTGTATGTTACCTGTTCATGTGCATTACCTGACTTTTGGCGTCCTGAAATACAGTAATTATAATGTCCTGATGTTTCGAAGAATCTTAAGTAATCTTTGCCTTATACCTTTTTTTTCCCCCACAGCCAGGAGAATATCTGTCATGCAAGGCTATTTGTGTACACCCTCTGTTTGAAAAGACTTGAACACCTGGGAAATTCTGAAATCTGGGGCAGAGAATAAAAACTGATCCACACCGGAGAGAAGGCTTACTAAACTGAAAATCACCTAAGACTCCAAGTCAGCGGGGCTTTAGGGTTTGTAATGCAACTCAAAGATGAAAACGTTTTCCCTTAGGCACTGTACATAACAATTTACTGTCAAACTACGTTCAGATAATTGCTTCAGTTATTTTGGCTTAAATGTTTTCTGGCTATAGTTGGTTTGTTATTTTCTTTATCATGTTATAGCCAACATTGACTCACTCCTGCAGGCTAGTCATGACATGTTCTTATAGGTTGGATCTCTTGGTGCTGTCAGACGTTGGAAATAATGTACAGCACATTGCCATGGTTGTGTCTTTCTGTGTGTAATAAAGTTTTTCGCTTGAAAAGTTCAGTTGACAGGAATCAGCTGTGTATTTTCTGTTGCACCAGCATGTATATGATATGATACCTATATTCTATTAGGGTATTGTGTTGAAAGTACACTCAGTTGTATGCTAAGTTTTATACACAAATGCACATCCCAATCTCATTGCTGCTCTGAGGGTTTTTATTGTCTGTTTTTCAAAAGAGACATGTAAGAAAGTATGAGTGGAACGGGACGCTTTTATGTGCAGAAGCTATTGATGAAGCTCCAAGCACCTAATAACTTAATAAGCACTCTCTTTTATGCTACTTGCTTTCATGGTTTCACACTTGACTCTATTTTCCAAGGTGGTCTGTAATGACTGCCGTTTCTGCTCTTTCCTCGGAAAAGGATTTCAAAGGCTGAATAAAAGAGAAACATTTACTTGGAAAAAAAGAACAACTAATGGCACAATGTTTTTTCAGTGCAAGTTGAGCAAGTAGCTATTAAGGGGGGAAGTGAGGGAACAATCTCCCCCGGCTCCCTCCCGCCGAAAAAAGTTAAACCACCCTGTTAAATCACTGTACAAAAACACAAAACCCCATGGGAAGCATAAACGCTCATCAGTATATTATCACAAAATGTTATTACATTCAAATTGTAACCTCTTATTAAGAGTTGTATTGATCTGGCCAGCAGTTGATTGATAGATAGGGCATTTGTGTTACAATATACCATATATGTTCTTACATTTGAGGAGGAATAGGCTCCAGTAGCCTACTAATGTTGGATAGACACATGCTGGTGATCTAGGCTGCTGGTCTTCAACCATGTGCCATCTTGACAAAGGTGTAAACAAGTTTGCATTCCAATTAAACACTGCAGGGGTAATTTCACTGATTACACCTTCAACCAGAGAGGAGAGAACTGAACAGTGAAATCAGCTGGTTTAGTGTTCAGGTGGACTGAAAATCTGCATGACCTCGGGTCATGATGGCACATGAGTGAAGATTACTGTTCTAGGCAACTTCTGGGGTGGCTGCCACTATTATCATTGTCAGAAGTTTGCTAACATTTCTGAAATAAATACAGTATAGAAGCAGCCTCTCAAGAGTTATCCCACCAGGAAGAGCAATTCACCAGAAGATGTATCAACATACTTCTAGTCATTCATTCATAGAGCCCAGAGCATGGGAGAAATGGCAGACAGTTTTATTTGAATTAAGTTTTAAAATATTTTATGTTGGTAACATATTTCTCTGATCAGACGGTCGCTACTGCCTACAGAGGTGTGATCAGTCTGCTAGGACAGATGCCCTCACCACATGTCTGCTGCAATTGCAGTTTTAATCCTGGCACTCCAACCTTTGTCCAAAGGCAAGAATGAATATCAGTCTGGAAGAGACTGAGATGACACACTGGGTCGACAACTGATTTAATTAATTGTGAAACCCACAGGGGTGTCATGCAGCTTTGAGGGCACGGAGATTATTGCCTTCCCATGATGTTAATTATTAATCTCATTACACTGCATGTGGAAAGAGAGAGAGAGAGAGAGAGAGAGAGAGAGATGACTTAACATACAAATTTAGATGCCGGCCACTCCTTGTGTGAAGCTGGATTTGGCAGAAGAGAAGAAAAGGTCGCAACACATCCTGTGGTGATCTCCAACGCGCGGATCCCCTGTGCGTTCCAAAGCCATCTGGGATTGACCTCACACTCTCCTGCGCCGTGTCACAACTTGTTTGTGGACCCCAAATAAAATTTCCACCGCAGAAGATAAGCACTCTCCAAAGAATTTTTTTTTTTTTTTTTTTTTTTTCTTTTCTCGCTTGAAGCAATAAAAGGTTCTCCACATTGATATCCACGTCTGTCCCTATCAGCAGCTTTCAAAGAGGGGCTGATAGAAATCTTTTAGTCCTTTAACCCTTTGTTTCAATTAGGCTGTAAATTATATAATGTTCATTTGGCATAAAACTGTGAAGAGGATGCCTATTTCCACGGCTGTTTTCTTGAGTGGAGCAACTGCATCTTTGTTTACCGTTCAAGTGTCCTAACCTACGAAACGCACAGACTCTCCCATATTTGGAGACCGTATCCGTCGCATGCGCTTTTTTCCCCCAATTGATATTTGAATATTTTGCAGCCTGTAGCCTACTCGAGTAACAGGTAGAATTTAAACTTTGATTCAAAATCTCAGATCTCTTGCATGCTAAAGCAGATCACTGCCATCTTTATCAGACAGACTCATAAACGTCACATTTTCTAGATTGGTCTCTTAATTTATTATTATCTGTTGCACACTTGACACTCAAGACAGTGATGAAACGCCCTTTTCCCCTAGCAATCAAATGGGCGTTAATTCTATTTTTTTTTAATCCCCAACAATCAAATGGGCGTTCTGTTTTTTGTTTTTTTTTTAACCCACAGCGGGTGTAAATGTGACTTTTGAACCGCTGACCACAGGATAAGATCTCAAGGAATCCAGTCGCTCGTCTGCCTGTGGTTTTTCAGGACTAAGGACAGCTCCTCACAGGCTCCGCAGCTCCACGCCGTGCAAACTTCCCTACAGCACCACTTGCCTTTTTCCTTGATTCCTTCGAGTTTGTACAGTAGTTAACAACGCCATTGTTTATAGGCAAAAACTACCACTACTGCGAAGGATATGCACTGGGTTAACACCGTCGATGTTTCGCACGGCATCGCTGGAAACTGAGGAACACCGCACAGGTAAGCGTTGCGTTTTTTGTGTCGACTATTTTGTGCGGTGAATTACACTCAATCAAGCCTGTAGGTGCATTTTTGTAAACTTCTACGACCAGGGATGAAGTGAGATAACTCTGCTGACCCAGCGACTAACAGGCTGAAATGCAAAACAACTCCCATACATATCTGACACTAACGATCCTATCATGCTCGTTTAGTGCTCGTTAACCAATCACTTTTGAAAAGTGCAAAACATTATCGAGAAAGTAAGCGGGAAAACACTTGAGAATTACTTTATGTGCCACAGGGTATTGGAGAGAAGATGAGCTCCACCGACACTCGTCTCCACGACGATTTGTCTTTTCGATTGGTTTCTATTTTCGGAGAGTTTGCTCAACAATTTCTTGTTATATCTCATTATTTTCTTTCTTCATCCTCTCGAATTAAAATAAACAAATCATTTTAATAATCTGAATTAGGCCATCATAACCATATCAATGCAGGTTAAGATCATATTGTTGTAAATTAGCATGAGAATAATAGCCTACTGCCAACCATTATGTACAGATACTGATGTAACCAACGTGATTCTTCGAATATCATCAGGAGTTTAAAATACAATAAAATCCAAGATATTAAGAATATGAATAAAAAAACAAAGTCACAGAAATTGAGAGGCAACAAACTGGGCAAGGTCTTTTAGGGCAGCAGATGTAGATGCTTTCTGTAAGCCCAGGGGCATCTATATGTTGCATGTTCAGCGAATAACACACAACAGCAAACCCTTAGAATAAGACAATGTAAGCAGTTCATACAGTACAACCCACGGCTCTGTAGGAACAAATCAAAGATAAACACCAGTAATCAATTTAATAACCCATTATTATATTAGATGCATGTTTCTGAATTTTCTACATAATGGAAGCAGGTATATTGGAGAATAATCCTGCTCCAAGATTGAGAGTCTGGAATAACGGCGAGCTCAGCAGTCATAGCCGGAGATGTTGATTATTGTAAATTATTCAGGACATGGCTGGTTGAAGAAGAACATGCTCTACTATTCTCATTTGAAGCCAAAAGCAGAAAGCAGGAGGAGGAGGTGAGGCTCTCCACCCTGTGCTCCCTCCACTCCTCGGCCCTGATGGGATCTGCTTCACCTGTTACTGTATCTGGACATGTGGAGGAGGCGGTGGCCTGATGCTAAGGGGACAGGCTCAGACCCGGCTAGCCACCCTGGGTGTGCTGGACGACCAGAACTGAGAGTTTCTGAAGGTGCATCATTGTCACAGACAAACCATGTAAAACGCCTACTTAACTGGCAAAGAAGAACCGATGCAGCAAAATCCTATCTGATTCTCATTAGTATGTGGTGGAGATCACCTGTGCAGCTTAACCTGGAGGTATCATTTCTATGGAACAGATACTTCTGTTGTTATGGCAAGCCACTAAGAAAAAACCCTTAAAGGTGTCAAGTTTTGTTTTTTGACTGTTCTGCAGCTGATAGATTTAGTATGTGGGTGTGTGATATATCTTATTATATCTTACTGACCTGGGTCCACTCCCCATTAAACACCCCATTGTCTATGCTGCTTGCTTGAGATCGTGATTAGTGAGAGACCTGGTCCTCGCTGTTTCATTGTTACTCAGATCTTTATCATACATAGGTTTTATTAGCTACCAGTTATCGGTGATTAAAGTGCTGGATGATGAATCACTCCAGTCCTATTAAAAAGGACATCTTAATTGCTAACACCTCCTTATGGCCATGTACTGATGTGATTCTCTCTGGCGCGCGCACACACACACACATACACACAGGTGAGGTACATTATTTGGATGTCTGCCAGTACTATCCATACAGCCTCTGTCTGTACTGTACACCTGCCACCCATACCATCTGGTGAATGAAACACTCTACACTTGTAATCCATATACTGTAGCCTATACTGATGATTGAACACACAGTGAAATGTGTTTAAATGGTCTATAATTAGACTATTGTGCATTTCCCATACATTTTGTATTGTCCCTCTGCACTAAACGTGAGGTCCTGTTATCTTTGTGTCATGTGCACAAGTATATATTGAGAAATTCTGTAAATCTTTGCACCAATGTTAACATGACAAATTTGTGTACATCTATGACAAATTTGTGTACACGTTGTTCCTGGTAATGATAAAGTGATTCTGATACAGACAGAAATGACAGAAAACAGAGAGTGCTGTGCCTAATTTGTGATGTCATGCTGATGCACAGTTTCAGAGAGAATGAATAGAAAACAGTTCAAAGCTGACTGAGGGAGTATACAGGTGTACTGTATTTTTCTAAGGTTATAGATACATTTTCTGGTTCTGTTGGCACCGTCATAAAGTAAAGCTCATTTATTGCTCAAATAAACATTGTATGAGTCCACAAAGTCATTCACTGGCATTACAGGCTGTACATCTTGTATTAAACCAAGGAAAAGCACTGTGTCAGTAAAGTAAATGGATTTGAGTGTGGAGCTACTCAAATAAAAGTAATGTAGAAGATTCCTAATTATTGATGATGTGTATATTACTTTCAGATGCAAATTTCAGGTGAAAACTGTTACATTTCAGTCATATTACAGTAATAAAATTAAAGGCTTGTAGAGTGTTATTAGCCGCAAATGACTCATACTGCTATCCATTTTTAGTATTAGTATAAGTCTAATACGTTCTAAGTCCTAAGTCAGCTAAATTCATAATTTCCATTGTATTGTTTGTAATAAAGAACCATTGTCAATTCATTCTAGTTGCTACTCATATTACTAAAACTACTAGTCAGACTATTTAGCACTCTAAAGAGTAGCTATGGTAAAATAAATAAATGAATAAATAATAAATAAATAAATATAATTCACTACACTAAGTAGAGCAGATGGAATTAGCCACTTTCCATGACTGCAGATTAGCCTTGGTTCTCTGCTTTCTACTGTAACTCTGTCCAAGAAATGTTCATGTTCACAAACACTGAACATGAACTGTCCAAGACCACAGGAATTGGACGAATTGGTATTTGCCTTTAATGTAGAATTTGACACTGATCGGGACACTTAGCCATGGTTTTGAATTAGATGTGTGTTTGCCGACATGGATGCATTTCCGAGTGATAGTTGCTTAATCTGAGAGAGTGAAAATATGTGTCAAGTCAATGTAAGAGTAGATGATGATTTGATGATGATGAAATGATTTTTCCAGGGAAAGACCTACCTGACGGTGGGTGTTTAGAACACCAAATGCAAAAACTTTCATGAACTGGCTATAGGTTGAATCACTTATGCGTTTTATCAGCTGACGATAGAGAGCAGCAAAACTGACATTTATTTATATGAAAATGTCACAGATTATTACTTTATGTTGTTGGTGTTTCAAATGATAACCAAAACGGCATGACAACAGCTGACTAATCCCTTTGAATCACCTTTTAGATTTGCAGAACTCTTCATTGTAAAAGTAGAGACACCTTTGTTAGGGTCAACATGCTGTGTTGTACTTTATGGTGTTAATCTGCAGCTCTACCCTCAAATGAACCACTGCTGTGATGAGTTGATTGGTGTGTTGTGTCCGCTACAGGACATAGAGGTTTGGCACGATAATAACAGAGACTGAACCTCCAACCGTTCAATACCCAGGCAACGACTTTTACCACAAGGCTGCTGAGCCAGATGAATTTTGGACATTAATCGTATCCATCAGTGTACGTTTTTGTATCCAAGCAAATAGAAATACTGGTAGGAATATAGGAGAGTTGGCAGCCAAAGCTCTGTCAGCATTACATTTATTAGCAGATAATTCAGTTAAAATGTACATGAAAGAATGGAGAGATATATTAGACAGCTTTATTAATCCCCAGTGGGGAAACTCATTTGCCACCAAATCAACTCATACAGACAACAAACAATATAGACATTGCATTCACAGTACACAACAAATAGATAACACCATAAAAAGCCATTTGAGACATGATTAACAGCTGAAAGGTGCTATGGAACTAGACCACATCTAGAAGTGTTCATTAAAAAATCTGACCGCTGCTGGCACTGAAATGACACTGAAATGAAGATATGACATGTGACCTGGAACTGAGTCCATGCAAGAGCAGAGTGGCCGGCAACTGTCCTCGTCCCCTCAGCCACTAGGGAATATCATCATGCTTTCTTTTGACCAAGTAATATCATGAATCCGGAACGAATGCAGTGAAATATACTTCCATATTGCTAAGACAAGTTTCAAACAGAAGGCAATTGAAATTAAGAGAAATTGAACCGACTAATTGAAAATAATCTTGGTGATTATTTTACAGCCACATAAATGATGCACCCAAACACCTAAAGAATAGAACATTTGAATGTGAGCTATGGGTCCATCAGATTTAGTGTGGTGTAACCTTTTAAATATCGATTTTCATTCTGGGTACACGACTTGGTGTCCAAAAAATCATGGTGTTTCAAGCCCCTTTCTTCTAACAGTGTGGTGGTGTAATGATGAATAATGTAAAGATACAAAGAAAACCTCATGCAGTCCCCTGAAACAAAAGCACCATGCATCCATCACTCTGTTTGGGCCAATCACAGGCCTGGCAGTAATGATCTCTGAGAGACAAAGAGAGAGGATGAATGTTTGATGAGGGAGGTAGAATCAGGCTCCTGGGAGGTGAAGGGACCGCTGAACACATCCAAGGGATTCCCCTTTACAGGTGGAAAGAGAGTAAGAGATGGATGAGGGGAAGGTGGAATACAATCAGTTTTGAAAGATGGGGCAAGCTTGTTGTAAATGTGTGGAAAATATACTAAACTTTAAGCATACATGGAATGAGGTAGATTGTATGATAATGAGGAATTGAATATGAAGTAAAATGTTCTATTTACTGACTGAGTCTCAAACAAATGTTGGCACAGTTGTGTGAAAGTAAACCCTTACAGTGAGACAATGAGGCTCTGATTGGCAGCTCCTTAATTGCAGTTGTAAGTCTTTGCTATTCAAAAATGGCCTCAATTTGCCTAGGGCCGATATAATTTAAACTTCAATGATCTCCTCACTCCTTAATTGCTGTTTGTATAAATGACCTTATCTCAAAAGGTCAGCAGTCTTAATTTTGTGAGGCAGTTCATCTTTTTACTGATGCAACTTCGGTAGTTATCATTGATCCAGTCAATCTTTCTGGCCAAGTTTAATTGAACTGGATTCAACTGTTCAGCTGCTTCAACGTGATACTTAAAGGTAATCCTTGTAGGATTTTCTCTACATATCTTATTGTTGTATGAACTGTGATCATATACATCAGCACTACATTCTATAGATCATGTTAGCAGCCTTCTATCAGCATTCCTTTTTTTTTTTTTTTCAATTCCCACTTTTCCAACCTACCAGTCCACTAATCAAATGAAAAGCTCCAAATGTGAAACAAATGGAAACCTGAAGCACTTCACTGAGGCTACTGCTTTTAACAGCAGCGGTCATGTTTGCTACTGTTGGAATATGACAGAAGTTCAATGATAAAATCTGATAAATGATTAGATACTAAATAACTGTATGCAAAAAATGTCATCTCCAAACTGTAGAAGACAAACTGGATTGTGACTGACTGGATTGTTAATTGTGGATTGCAAACATGGAGAACGTCACTGTTTATATGGCACAACAATAGCCAGATTAGAGAGATTAAGGCTGGTATTCTTCTACCAATTGTGTCCACATTCACCTTTGTGGAACTCAACTGGGCACCAAGTCATATTTGAAACACTGTGAAATAGGTCTCGTCTGTGTCTTGGGAGGGTGTGTAATGAGAATTTGAGATTCTTCACATATACTACTCTGGCAGAAAGTAGGCCAATGTATTAAAACTTAAATGAATCAAATATTCAATAGTAAACTGATTACAGATGTTGATGGAATTTCCATACTTGCAGAGGTTTTCACAGGTGCTGGCAGGATCTGAGCTGTATGTATTGTTTGTGCTTGGTAATATGTGTGCTTAGTGCACTCTAGA
>NW_027281253.1:0-122500 GCF_046629955.1 Centroberyx affinis | reverse complement strand
GGTCTGCATCAAAATAGGAGATGGATAAACTGATAGGATCAGGTATGTCAAAACGGTTTGACTCCTGTTGAGAGCTTCATATCCTTTCATGAGTAAGTCAGGAATTTGAAACATTTCAAAGGACTACCAATATTAATGTTGCTGTGACTGGCCTAATCTCTCATCAATACAATTAATTACTGCTTGTCAGCTAACTTGACTGGTAGAGGCAGCGGGTATTAGGCAGATCACTCTGGCTCAATAATTTGCTCCAATAAACTTCTCCCACCCTCAGTACTCTGCCTAATTAAGCCTTGGGGATTTGAGTGGAGTGACACCAGGATGGAACAATAACCCTGCATCTCTTCTCTGGCTCAATCCATATGCACTGGATCATCTCTAGCGCCTGTCTGGACTGTGGCCCCAGGACCAAGACTGCTCCCGTTCCCTGTGGTCCCTGTGGCTTAGATGGGAGTGTCACTTCAAATTTGGATGTGGTTTCAGCATGGTGATCTGTTGTACACACAACTGAAGCTATATGAATCAAACAGAGTGAAGAATTTGATTGAGTGACAATATGTGGCAGGCCACATATTGCTTATGTTAGAGGAAAACCTCATATCTTAAGTTAAACTCAAGATTTTTATGAATTAAGAAAGAAGCTGCAGTGTAGCTGACCCTGACCTGCTGTGCTGTGGTCATCAAGCTCTGACCTCATTGTAGGGGGGCAGCAAAAAAAAGAAACTTTCTTTGGGGATCAATAAAGTATCACATTATTATTTAAATAAACACCCACATATATTTTTAATTCAAGGAAAAAACTAAACACCAAAATTGGAGTTGCAATGGTTTTATGAGCCTGCAGTGTTATATTACACAAGCCTGCGACCCTAAATGCATTTTTTTTTTTAAAGTTGGGAATGAGCAATGCCCACATTATTGTGCGGTTGCATGTCTCTTTCTTCTGAAATGAATAATGTACCACATTACGGATTGCTGAATGAATGAATGAATGAATATGTTTATGCAACTCTAGAGAAAATCATATTGATTCGATCTGCTGGCAATTTCTATGCTTGAAGTAAATTTGAGTGTGGATTTTGCATTTATTGTGCATAAACTGTATTTTTGTAGAATGTGTTTGCTAAACCTGGATAATGTGATTTGACAAAATTTTCCCTTCAAGACATAATTTGATATGTCTAGACTTTCTGTGTACAGGAGCATGTGCACATGTGATTATAAAAGAGCTCTACAATCATCTGCCTATGAAGGGAGGCTACATGAGGTCAGACGGACAGACAATGAAATAGAAGGAGAGGAGGAGAGAAGAAAAGGAAAGAGTTTCACACTATCATGCATACACACACTCCAAATGAAGCCTTTTACAATGAGGGATTGACTGTGTGCTGCCATTTGGAGGAACTATTTATTGACCTCAGCACACACTCCTCTGGTTGTAAATGTAATCAACTCTGTCCTCTGCAAAGAATATATTGGTTAAACATATAAGATTATCTACTCTTTTATTCTTTATGCATAACAACAAAAAATAATAGATGTTTGTCTTTAGCAATACAATTGTTCAATAGTGTTTATTATTTAAAGGAAAACTTTTCAAATGGCTATAGTCCTTGGAAATACAGTTATTGGACACCATGATGTGATGTGACCCCTTGTCATCCTGTAAAACAAAACAAACTTCTTGCCAGAGTAGACTCCACACAGTAGACTGATTGGTTTACTCCTGTTGTGTAGCAGCCCATGTATTGTGTGCTAAAAATTAACAATATTTGGTAAATTTTTGTTCTAAAGGAGTGTTTTACTTTACTAAATAATTCTGTTTTATCACATCCGTTATCAATAACCTTATGCAGATGATCTCAAGTATTTCTATGAGATGGGAGTCAGCTCCTGGCACTGTGCTTGTAAACAGACACAGTGTATGCGAGACAAAGGGCTCATTGTACTCGAGCTCAAAAGCTGTGACTGAATCTCTCTCTGTTTGATCTGCAGGCTGTAATCTACAAACACCCTGAAGTAGAGAAAGAAGAAGAGGATGGCTTTGCTGTAAATGGCCCCCGTCAGAATAAAAACACTGGCACTTTGAGATCTGGTGCTGCTGCGCCTTACTGTCCTTTTCTTCAGTGTGACAGTCATCAAGAGCAACAGGAATAGAGAAGCACAGGCAGGACTGTGACCTTGTCTTGCCCAGGGACATGTCATCGGGGAAATCCCCTGGGTTGGGGGTGCGCCCCATACCCCGACCCCTCCAGCTGTCCCACCTCAGCCTGCTGTACATATGTGTGTCTCTCTTTGCCCAGGCTCCCCAGGGCTTGCCTGTAGTAGGGTATAACACTGATTCCAAGAGGGAGATCACAGTGGAAGGAGATTTGATGATTGGTGGTCTGTTCCCTGTGCACCAGAAGGGTGAGGGGGCAGAGGACTGTGGGAAGATCAATGCTCAGAGAGGGATCCAGAGACTGGAGGCCATGCTACTGGCTCTAGATGAAATCAACAAGGACGACCGCATCCTTCCTGGGATCAGGCTGGGAGCTCATATACTGGACACCTGCTCTAAGGACACCTATGCTCTAGAGCAGTCTCTGGAGTTTGTCAGGGCCTCCCTTACCAAAGTGGACGACAGTGAGTACACATGCCCAGACGGTTCCTATGCCATCCATGATGACGTCCCACTGGCCATCTCTGGGGTGATAGGAGGCTCCTACAGTGATGTCTCCATCCAGGTAGGAACACACTAAAGCACACTGACTAGGTGGGATGGCTGTTTATATTGAATCTATAATAGAATAATTCATTCTCGATATGATATTGAAATTCATCCTCTCGTGATGTCATAAAAGGAGTTTATTTTGAATTGCTCCAAGACTACATACTGCTACAAGTGCAATTTTACAGTGCAATTATAATAATTACATTTAATTATCATCAGTTACTGATGCACATGCACAGAATGTGTGCATGGTAATGAGAAATGTACAGTGTGTTGTGATCTCAGTTAGCTCAGTTGATACACAGAGAATTTGAGAGAGAGAGACAGAGAGAGAGAGAGAGAGAGAGAGAGAGAGAGAGAGAGAGGAGAGAGAGAGAGTGAGAGAGAGAGAGAGTAAGAGCAAGGGAGAGAGGGTGATGGATGGTCATATAACTGTCCATTTAGACTTAAGTACCATGTGCAATTACCCCATGCAAGATGTTAACACAGGGACTTAATGAGTATGGGTTCCGCAAGGAGGATCTGTTTACCTGTATGCCCATATGCTTGGCTGATCTAATTTAGAGGATCTCTTTCTCTTTCCTGGTAATTCACACTTCAGCAGTGGGCCTGTCAGAGCCAGACATGCTACAGATGTTGTGCTCGGGACGAGCTGACAGGATGACTAGTGACGGCATGATTACTCTCAGCAGCAGCGCTTGCTTCGGCTCACTCAAACTGATGCGATGAAAGCCCTGCTAATTGGGCCTACATATCTTAGACCGTAATATGACTGCCACATCAATGTAATTCCCACTTATTGTGAAAAGAGGCAGTACGTTACAGAATTTGTAAATATCCACAAATATATACGGGCGTTCAAGCATTCACTTTAACACATCCTCATGGCTCAGTCAGCTAGAGGACTGTGTCTAGCCTGAGGAAGATCGTTCTCCACACTTGAGACAGCCTCATATTCTGGATATCTAAGATGCTTGTCTGAAGATAGGAATTAGCTCCTGGCCATCCAGAAACAGTGGGTGCAGATAATTGATAAACAAAAGATGAGTGCTTTTTCCACATGGGTACGCGGGGACAACAGGCCTGTGGTGGCGTCCTTCCATCATAGTAGTCATAATCTGAAGAGAACATTGGCCAGCGGAGGTGGTTGGGTTGAGGCATGGGGTCACTGAGGTTAGGGTTAGAGCAAGCTTACGGTCAAGGCTGTCAGAAGCCACGGTTGTGGATGGAGCCAGGCATGGAGTTTTCGGACTATTGGGGTTTCGGAATAATGGGCCATCGGAACAATGGCATGGCACCCATTAAACATGCCAGTTCTGATATGCCAGTAATGAATTGATCACTCTACTTTTGCTATAATGGATAATTGCTACAGTGTCCAGCAGCACAATTATTTCCTCAAGTGGGACAGAGCAGATCAGATGTGCCAGTAATAAAATCATAATCTACTTTTAATATAATGAATAAATGCTACTGTAAAGACTAGTATAACATTTAATATCTCCACTCAAATCTTACTGGAACTCTGCTAGCATTACTATTTGATGGCAAGAAATAATAAATAAATGTTGCTGTGAAGTTCTTCCCCACTAATGTTTTGGGTCTCCCTGCTGACCAAAACACACAATGATACATCATATAGGTAGAGTGCTCCTGGGAACTGGTGTAGCAAAGAGGGGGATCCAGAGCACCTATAAAGGGATTCCTAGTGAAAAGGACAGTTTGGAAATAAAGGATTTGATAAACGAGCTGTAATTTTAGTGAAACCCTGCATCTGGGGCTCCTTGGAGAGTGCCCTTGTCTTGCGGTAATTTATGGATGTACTATTACAAGCCTGAGGTCCAGGGTCTGCCCTAGCTTCTCCTAGACTTTCCTCTTCAGTTAAACACTGGACATCCACCTGTGTGGTTCAAGTTCCCTTTCAAGCCCTGAATAGTCCTCTGTATCGGAATGCAATTCAGTCATAAGGTGTGACAGCTCTTGTTCTTTCTATTAGCTGGTTGGTTTCTAACCATCCCAGACAACTACACTCTGGTTTATAGTCTCTGGAACTGTAAATCTGTCCTCACCTTTATTTCTTCACCCCTTGCTGCCTTTTTAAAAGCACCTCTGTTCACATACTTTTGTGTGCTGAGAAAACAATTCCTAAATTATAAACACAAGCTTCTGTTGCAACTTATTTAATCACCATGACTTTTAAAACATTTGCCGTATGGGACACGCCATTTGAAAACACTGTACTAGTATAGGAAGAGGTGCATCTGCATCTGCAAAGGTCTGACTGATGTTCCGGTAAAAACACTGACTTCCCGTTCTGCTAAAAAGCCGTCTAAGAGACTTTGAAAATAGATCAGGGTACTTTCATATTATACGCAGCGACAATGTTATTAGACAGAGATATGCAGGTGGGGAGAGTGTGTGGGTGTACTGCCACTGGTTGTTGCTCTGCAGATACCATCTCCTCATACTGTTGCTCTCCTGCCTGGCTGCCTGGTCTCTACATGATCTATAGCCTGTCAGACCTTTGCCCGAGCCAGTATGGCTGTGTGAAAGGCTACAATGTCAGCCCCTCTGTGTGAGCGCCAGGTGGGCAAGTCAGATGTGTGTATTTTCACCCCTAAAGGCAAGCCAATTACAGGACAACTCACAGTTTAAAGACCCTCATTGCCATGGTGACATGGTGGAATATGGCGAACTGACTGGTGGTGAGAACGCCGAGTGCTGTCTAAATCTGTCACAATGAACGAGCGCGTCGCTGTGTGCTGCTGGTGTTGTAGTGGTGAGACTGTCTCAGATATGGAGGCGGATCTGGCTGCAGGCCTAGCCATGATGGCATTCCATGGGCACAGATTGAGAGAAGTGTGGAGTGTGGAGAGAAGTGTGGAGGCGAGGTTCTGTGATGCTATCGCCGACTGGGTTCTGTCTTCCCCATCTGTGGTTGCAGCCGGGCTGTCTGGTGGCTTGGCAGAGGTGTTGCTGCGCACAGAGGATGTAAGGGGGGCGTCGAATGAGATATAATGTTTCACAGAGACACCAAGACAATGACAGGCAGCTATGATCACGGCAGGAAAGAGTGAACGATAGAAAGATGGGTTGAGTCACATGGCATCATGTGGCATCAAGCCATTTGACAATCGAAGACTGTATCTTAAACAGGCTCGGGGAGGCCTGTGGTGCCATCTGGACAGTTAGAATGAAGCAACTCATAGAAATATGTATGAGGTTCTAAATCTTTAGCCTTGAAACATCTTCTGTGTGGTCTATCTGGACACCATGTTATTGATGAAAGGTGAGTAATGACCTTGTGATGACATGTTCAGCACATTCAGCAGCTTCATTCATGCATGAAGAGCTGGAGCGTCTCATATAGACATGATACATGTTTGTGTGCAAAACATTCAGTAGTAATGATGCATGCAAAAACTGAAAGCAAAAACATTTTCTTCATAAAATGCCTCCAAAACACTGTCAGTCTGCACCTAGGCTGCTGTTACATGAATCTCCCTGGGTGTGGTTGCTTTATGGAGGGAATACTTGCCCTATTACTCCTCAGTGTCCTGAAGACGTGAGTTAATCAGAGATGTAAAATATTCTACAATTACAGCCCAGGAACATCTAGCCTCGGGGCTGGCTTCTAATTAATACATGGAAGGGACTCTACTTTTGTTACCCCGACAGCAGTCTGAGCCGTTAAATATGACTCACTGGTATGATACCATCCCCGCAGCAACACATCATAATCACCAGGGCGCATTAGAAGAACAACACCTCTGGAATGTCAAATACTCAAACGCTCACTTAAGAATTACTCTCAGGCACAGCAACACATTTAAAGGACATTTCTGGAACCCATTTGAAAACATGGGCTTGTTTAGCAGACCTACTCTGATCCTTCAGAGCAGCACACAAAATCACTGTATGGAAGTAGAAATAAAGCTTGTTCCATGTTCTTTGGATTAAAGCTGTTATTGTCCCATGGTGACTCCAGGAATCCTCTTGTTATGTGGGATGTATTAGCGTGTTCTCCGAGATGTGGTTCGATTCACTAATTAATGAGACAGGGTGTCATTTACAGGTGAGCAATTTTAGCATCTGACAGGAGGAGACAGACTCACAAGGATGCATGCAGGGATTTATAGACAGAGATATTGATATGAACACACTGGCTGACATTTACAGACTGAGGGAAAGTTCTCAGCTGTATGAGCAGAATAATAAGGTAATAGCATGAGCTTTTGGCAAGCTGAAGAATCTCATTTTTTATCAGCCACAAACAATCCTATTTATAGAATTTTCTTCATCTGCTTGTAGACAGTGCCAATCTCTGGAACATACATGAGTCATACAAAGGATTTAAACATGGATACACACATGACAGAATTCATGCCAGAAAGAACAATAATGATGAAATGTATCAGTAAAGCCATGCAGTGAAAATGCATTATTCATGGGTAAAAGTAAAGAACGTGCTCCTGAAATCATAAATAATTCACGTGTGATTGGATTATTCAGTGGCTTGGCAGAACTCACTATTTGTGCAGTCACAATATATATCATATCCTCTGCACAACTCAATGCATGTTTCCCCATATCAGATATGAATGAAGGGTATTACAACTGCCATGGCATCAATTTAGCTGAACCCCAATTTGGTTAGTCATATTTGGGAGACCGTATTGTAGTCAAATTCAATTTTAGCAGGTTTCCTGCAGGATTTACTGAGCACTTCTGTGATATTGATGCAAGCTGTGTATGATAGAAGAGAACTGATAGTTCACTAACACATGCCGATGGATTGAGTCACAGAGGAATGAAATGAAAGAATGAAAGACAGCACACATATCAGCTCTAATGAGACACCTTACCTGCTTTCCAAATGACTGGCAGGCAGCAGAGCCATGCCTTAACATGTGGTGAGGTCTGATTGTTTGGAGGACTTTGGGGGCCTTGAAACACTATTGCTTGTTTATATGAGATTCACATTATGCAGCAGGATGAGAGAGCAGGACCTGATCAAAAAACATCCCCCCTCCAGGTATCTAACAGTTCATATTTCCACTTGATGCAACATTTTAAAAGCTGTTGCCAAGCAACTGAACTCTTAAGAAATAAACTGATGATGATCCAGAGCATACTCTAACTATATAATACACTAGCTTTCTGAATCCGCACATAAAGTGAGTATGTGTGTGTGTGTGTGTGTGTGTGTGTGTGTGCATGTCTGTCTGCATGTGTGTGTGCATGTTTGCATGCCTGTCCACTCCCCATGTATGTGTGTTTGCACACGTGTGTTTCAGAGTTCTGCAGTGGGCTGTATATGTGTGATATTGAGTGTAGCTAAGGACCGCTGCTCTGGGAATACAGTGTTATTGCTGTAGAGGCACACTGAGACAGTCTTCTGGGAAGAGCAGATGGGCTTTTCGTGTAGAAAAAATCATGACATTTCTACGAAGCAGGCCCGATGCTGCCTGGACCAGGACACTCTCTCAGTCTCTCGTTATTTCTCTGTTCCTCTATAATCTCTATCTTGGCTATCTGACTATCGCTCAAACTGTCTGTCTGTCTCATCCATCCTTTCTTTCTTTCTTTCTTTCTTTCTTTCTTTCCGTCTCATCCCTTCAACAGTACATCAGGAAGACACAAGTCAAAACAAGTGCAGAAAGAACGACATACTATTGCCATCTGATTCAAAGGTCAAGGTTAATTATATATTTATAATCATGTAATAGATTTGGTTGGCTCTGGTTTAGAATGAATAGGTATTTTAGATGTAGTGTACGCATTGCAATTTCCAAAATATCAGTCAAAAGCTTAATTTAAAAAACATTGCGCAGCAGCATTGCAATTTGCATTTCAGTAAATTCTATAATTTCGTCCTTTGTAAGGGTGAAAATATTGTCATTTGTATCATCGAGCCTCAACCCACCTAGCTATTTCTATATTACACTACAAAGTTATTGTTGCCTCCATTTATTTTCTTGGGCTACACCAGTTTGAGGATTTTTGTAAAGCACAAGTACTGTGTACATGTTTTTTTGTTTTTTTTGCTATGCGATGCAGCTGTGTTTTGACACTGCACTGAGGCAGTCTGTATTATTTTAGCTTTTGGTGTTGCAAGTGTTGGTGTTGTCTGTGTGGAAACAATACATGCAAGCTGAAAAGCTTAACCCCAAAACTCTTGTTACCCAGTGTCTCTGTGTCTAATGCCATTATCCCTCCATATTCAGGTCCTGTATGCTCCCATTGCTCTGGAGGAACCCCCTTTCACAGTAATCTGCTCAATACCAGATTTACACAAATCCATCCTGGCCTGCTGCTTAATTTCCTTAATTAAATACAGTGCTATCTTACATAGGATGATCCCTACAGCTGTGTGTGTGAGACATCAGATATATTGTATGGCTAATATCTAAGACAATCAAGACATTAAATCATGGTGATCAGGAGCAACTGTTTAACCCATAAATTTGATTTAGTCCCACTAAAGAATCAAAAATCAATTCTGCTTTAAATTCAAGCTAGGGTTAAGACTACAGAGTGATGATGTTCAACTTTAAAACCCATGTATGAATCCCCTCTTTGCTTTCCTTCTGTGTAAAGGTAAATGACACAAGATCTTTATAAAACGAAGCAAAAAACCCCAAAACAAAACAACATACAACTAACCGTCATAGGTACATCGACATGGCATAACTGATACCGAAACCCTCACTGCTATCTTGCTGGATCATTTGCCAGATGTTACAGGATGCAATAGAGCAGTGGGGTGATTAAGGTATGAGGTACATCACAAGGGTAGCTGTTACTTCACCTGAGATAATGAAAGGCTAGGGCCTCTAACAAGATTAATAAAAGACACAACAGGTTCTTTTCATCTCTGGTTTCCCAAGTACACAGACACATGGTCAGTTCAAGGTCTCCAAAGTATTTTTAAGTAAAGAGAAAAGGGAGCAAAAAGGTAAAAATAAAAGTTTTTCCGTTGACTCAAAAAGGATGATGGGACATCCAGGCTTGTCAATTTGGACCATCTGCCGTCTCTACAAGTTGCGCTGTGCTCCAGTCAGGGAAACCTGCCGACTGGGAAATCCTGCTGACGTCCTCACAGCCTTCTGAACTCCAGCAGGTACAAGTGTGGATCGCCACCTGGACAACAGTCTGAGGGGTATGCACTTGGCTTACAGCTCCTTTGGGCATTGCCACTCATCTTGTCCCTACACACGTTCCTTTGTAAAAAGCCTGCACTATCTTCAGCTCCAAGACTTATGCTTCCTTGTGCCAATCACAGTGAAGATCCTTGACTGAGAATCTTGATTGTGGCCAGCTGGTAGGGGAGTGACTCACCTCCCCCCCAGCTAGGGAGAGGTGTATCACTCCAGGAACAGGTGACAATTGTAAAATCCCACACAGCAAGATCCTTGCACCCAACTCAAAGTAAATATCACGCTGCCTCGAAACCAATTAAAGTCTATAAAAGCACCATGCAAAGATCAAACGTGGTCCAAAAGTACTAAATGTTCTCTCCCCTGATATGCTCCATATGCTGTAATCCACTTCTACTCATATTCCTGTAAAGGAAAGACAAAGATCTCTGCAGTAAGTAAGTAACCACATATTCAAATGTGTCAGACAGTATTCACAGCTTTTGACAGGTGGTCCCAGCATATTTCATATAAACCAGATGAACAGCTATTTCCAATGAGCCCACTATATCAGTGACGTGTCTGGCGTGCTTCAAAATCTTCCTTATAGGCCAACTGTAAGTGGATTACTGAACAGGCATAGTGCTCCCTTTAATACCCTGTAATGAAATTACACATTCACTACTGCAAGCATAGCCAAATTTCAGCAGAATGGGTGAATAGGGTTGCTTTTTTGACTCTCGTACCTGTCTAGAAATAGTTCTCACATAAGCGCAACATCAGCACAACTATAACAGAGACACTGTACAGGTGCAGTATAAGTCAATTTACGATCAAAGGTTCCGCACTGCACTTTCACTTTGTTTTTTTTAATGTGACTGGATGAATGAGTCTTAGTAATACTAAGCAGCAGGTAATGCATTAGAACAATGGTGGACTCCGGGGAGTCTGGTTGCTCCAGTTCATCTTGGTTTCCTCTCCAAAAAAAGAAAAGCAAACAAAAAGAAAACTGATTATGTCATCATAATTTTTTTAGTTGCAAGGATGCCCTTTTGTCTTCCCTGTCTTGTTTCAATGTGTTATGCCAAGTGCTGCCTGTGTTCACACATGTACATACAGTATGCTGACATGTTAATGGACCTACATGCTCTGTGCTCTGCTTTGTCTACAGTGATGGTGTAGTGGTTAAGATCCTCAGCTTGAGAATCACATGAACTCCTGTTGGCCTGAATTCATTTCCCATCAGAACCCTCTGTACGGTGTCTTCCCTACAGTATCCCTCTCAGCCTCAAATTAAAAATATGAACAAAAAATATGTCTGTCACAACCAGTTACCAATAGTTATTAATTTATCAAAAAACATTACTGTTCATTCAGCATCCAGCAAAGCATCCTCAAGCAAACATGCCTTGCGACAAAAGAGTCTTAAATATGTATTTTATATGCCCTTAATATGTTAGCTTATGTTACCATCATTTTATTTCCTTCATATTTTTGTGCAGATTGAATATATTTTGGACTTCAGGGTTGTATGGTTCCTCACACACAAATATAAATTGATTTTTAATGTTAATCTGGTAAACTCTACCATGTACTTCTCTTAACCACCTATCTAGGCGGCTGTCCTCAAACATACTGCTTCTTACTGCCTCAACACATGTGGAATGAGCCTGTAGAGACGAGTAAAGGAAGTAACGTTTTGTGGATGATGTTACATGGTAAAATGGTTACTATACTCCATTGTCAGGGTTTTTTTCTTTTTTGAGTGTGGAAACCTCAGGGGATTTTTTTATTTTAACCATACTCTAATATTTAGTCTAGCCAGTTAGACTGAAACAATTTACAATTTGATTAATATACTTTACTTAAGTTCCTGCATCAATACTTCAAAGAGTATTAGGCTACTACCCTGACAGTTCCTCAGTAGAGTTCAAAAATAATCTCACCCATTCTTCTGTTGCAGTGTCTGGAGTACAGATATACACATTAGGCAAGAGTCACATATTTGGAGATCATCCATGGGTCAGTAACCGACTGCAATGTTTTGAGGAGGACTGGGAATACAAACAGTCCTTGAGTGGTTTGTGATATTTTTGTGGGGATTGAAACCAGGGTTTGGGTCAATTTAGCTGATTTTCTTCCGTTTTCAAAAACTGTAATTCTTTTGCCTTTGTAAATGCGCTCATATTCAATCGTGAAGAAATTATTGAGAATGAAATCATGAGAATTTGTGCAGTTTGAATTTATACAGTGAATTGAATGAACTGAAAACTAATTGGTCCCAACCCTGAATGAGACTGATCATGACATGTAGGCTTTACCTCTGTATGCATTGTCTCTTGTATGTATCCCGCAATCCCCACTAAAAATCATCCTGTAGCCTTTCTGTTGCAGCACAGTCATGCAAAGTATAGGTTACTATTCCTGCAGTGCAAATCTGGATTCTATTTTTAGTTTTATTTTTACTTAAAGATTAAGGTTTGTGCTTTATGTATCTGTCAGTTGCCACTTTAGATCTAGTCTGCTTCCTTCCAAAGAGAGCAAACACGCTGCCGCCAGCTGTCGGACCACATGTTGAAGGAGGCTGTCAAGGCGGGTTAAGGAGAGAGTTTGGATGAATTTATGTGGAAATATGATTATTAGCCTATCTGCATAATCAGGGTTTTTTTTCCAACTGGCCTAGAAACCTCAGGGGAAACCAAGTTTATAACTGATAACAAGTAGCTACTCCCTCACATGTTTAAACAATATACATTTTGATTATGTTTCTCACTTTATATGTCTCACTAAAAAATAGAACGCTAACACGACACATTAAATCAAGTCTGGTTGCTCTTGGCTTTTGTTTGAAATGTTTTCTCATTAATTCCAATAAATCTAGTGGTCTGGAAATCACTGCCATTGGCTCATCTAATATTCATCCCTCTGATCTTGCAGAATAAGATTCTCATGATTAAAATCCATTGAGGCACATCACATTTGATTTATTGTAATGTCTGTCAGTGGACTGCCATCATTTCCAATTAAGCTACATTCTATGTAAAAATTAAGTGATCTTTAAACGAACCTTAGACCAGTGTTTTTGGTCATTTCCTTGTTAGTTGATTTAGGGAATATCAGTCACTATTGTTTATTTAAGCGTATTGTAGCAATTTGTACTCAGACTGGGTTTTAGAAGTCAAGAAACTCAATTGTGAAACAAAAGTGTAATGTTTGCCCTCCACCTATGGCTTCCATAGAAGACCACATTTATTCTACATTGGTTCCTGCTGGAGTAGAGCAGGAGTATTAGCATTATCTTAAGATTTGAAAGCCTTGAATGAGAAGTGACATCACCTGATTTGGTACCGAAAATGTCAAAACAAAATATATTGCAAACCATGTATGCTGGATTCTGTGAAGTCTGAGGTGGACAAAATAATGAAACACCAGACAATATATGAATACCAAGTGCCTAATAAGGACTAGGGCCACCCTTTGCAGTCAGATCAGCTTCACTCCTCCTTGGAATGATGTCATACAAGTCCTGAACTGTGCAGTGGAATACTGAACCACACATCAAGAAAGAAAAGCCTCCAGTTCTTTGAGAGATGAAGGAGGTGGAAATCTTCTTTGCACTCTGCAGTTCAGAACGTCCTGTAAAGGTTCAATGATGTTTGATCTGGTGATTGGGGAAGCCATGGAAGTTACATACTATATTAGAGAAATTTGGGTTTGGCAGTCAATATATTTCATGGATTAGAACATTACACTCTCACCCAAACTCCTCCATCCTTACTAATCAAGAGAGATCGACCCCTCACCTTCATTTCAGTGATAGTCAAAGTAAGAAGGCCTTGTAATATTTTCCTCTAAGCGTTGATTTTGCCAAAAATCTTGCAACTGTAAAGGCAGCTTGTGATAAGGTTGTGTAGGGACTGTTCTCTAAATTAGAACAATCACATCATTTCAAGCAATCCTTAGGTATAGTAACATGATGGTTGGCAAGAGGATGAGATGGAACTGTCACAGATTCCTCTGTCATACATACGAAACTGTTACTTCACAGGTAAAAATACACTGTTCGGGACTTTGTAATGTAAAACAGGTTGTTGTTGCTATAGCAACAATATCAGTGAAACTTAGAGTTTTTGCATTTTAATTTCCAGACTTTCTCAAGACATGATTTATTGGCATTCGAGATGTTGTGCTGTGAGTGTGGTGGCGTGAGAGCCTGCATTAAAGTCGACTAGATTTAGGTTGGCATTCTTTAGAGTGATCAGACCGACTCCCCTTAGGCTTCCAGAGAAGTGCCTGAAGCAAAAGCCAGTCAGTAGCTGCTTCTGCACACTGTGCACAGTGTCACGATGCTGACAAAAGCTATTACACAGAAAAAGCAAAGTTTCAGAATTCTTTGATACTTTGACTCTCTCCCACTCCCCCATCCCTGCCCCCCTCTCTCCCTCTCTCTCTCTCTCTCTCTCTCTCTCTCTCTCTGTCTCTCCCTCCCTCCCTTGTTTTCTTATTTCTCTCCTCTCTCCAAAATAGAGAGCAAGAACATTCCACATCGTACAATATGTGTTTTATTTTCATAGTACGGTAAATGGCATCCAATGTGAATAACATATACATATCTAGCCACTCAGTCTTCAGTACATATTTTATAGCTTTTCTGGAGGATGTTGTTGACAACATCGCAGATCAGATAGGATGAGTAGGTAGATGGGCTTTCCCCAGAATTCCTGGTAAATCCAAGATCTCGTCACAGAATCAGCAGGAGAGTTAAGTTGTGAAAGGCCCAGCAGGGAGCCAGTAAAGAGATGAGAGGCTGAATGAGGTGAGACTAATTGCATCTGCAGGGGAAAAATGTGTAGTGTAGTGTAGCCCATTTCATTCACTTATTTAATGATGAGCAATTAAAGTGATATCCACAGTTGGCAGGTGTACTGTAGTGTTTGCTGCATGCACTGTATTGTGTTAATTAGCAGTTTTCTAACTGAAAAATTATATGCATATTTATATTATTATGCATATTTATGTATAGTCTTGATGAGCGTTAATTGATGTAAGTAACTGTGACTTAAACCTAATCAGCCTGTCTTTCTCTCATTCCAGGTGGCCAACCTGCTCCGCCTCTTCCAGATCCCTCAGATCAGCTACGCCTCCACCAGTGCCAAGCTCAGCGACAAGACCCGCTACGACTACTTTGCCCGCACCGTGCCCCCTGACTTCTACCAGGCTAAGGCCATGGCTGAGATCCTGCGTTACTTCAACTGGACCTATGTATCGACAGTAGCATCAGAGGGTGACTATGGTGAGACAGGTATTGATGCCTTCCAGCAGGAGGCCCGTGCCCGCCAGATCTGCATTGCCACCTCAGCAAAGGTGAGCCGCTCCATGAGCCGCTGGAGTTATGAGAATGTGATCCGCTCCCTGCAGCAGAAGTCCAACGCCAAGGTGGTCATCCTGTTCACACGCAGCGAGGACGCACGGGAGCTGCTGGTGGCAGCCAACCGCATGAACGTCACTTTCATCTGGGTGGCCAGCGATGGCTGGGGGGCACAGGAAAGTGTGGTGAGGGGCAGTGAGGCTGTGGCAGATGGGGCGTTCACTATCGAACTGGCTTCCTACCAAATCCCCCAGTTTAATGACTACTTCACTGGCCTGCACCCATACAACAACACAAGGAATCCCTGGTTCAGAGAGTTTTGGGAGAACCAGTTCCAGTGCAGTCTCCACGATCTAGGCTGTGGCAAGCATTTGCTCCGGGAGGCCCCGTTTGAGCCAGAATCCAAGATAATGTTTGTAGTGAATGCTGTCTATGCAATGGCTAATGCCTTACATAATATGAGGCAGGCCCTATGTCCCAACTCCACCAAGGTCTGTGAAGCTCTCAAACCAGGCAATGGCAGGAAGTTTTACAGGGACTACATTCTCAAGGTCAAGTTTGATGGTGAGTAAAATCTTGATGGACATATGTTTTCACAAGAGTAGCTTGAAGATATGAATTTTTCATGTTTTATAGCAGCTTCTTTTTTTCTGAGGTTTTTTTCCCCTCATCTGATCCCTTTAAATAAACCTCAATATGATATCATGTAATCTCCCCAAGTGTGCCCTGCATGCATGCTGACAAATTTGGTTATATCAATTTAGATTCATTGTACCAATTCAAATAAAATGTGGAAAGAGTGCAAGAGCAACCCCAGAGGTTTTTACATTGCAACAAGATAAGCTCTAGTAATTATTCTAATTTGCAAAGATGAAACAATTCCTACAGCCTCACGCTTGGAGGTTAATTTTGTCATGCATCTTAACTAAAGTGTGAATAACGAGAGGGTTCTTAAATCTGGATACTGCAGATACAGATCACATAAACATCAGCATTTCTCAGCAAGCAGAGAGCCATTATCTGCTTATTACTTGTCTACACAAAGCTGAAACACAAAATGCATAACCCTTTTTGCATCAACATGTCTCCACGTCACAGATAGCAGACCCACCAAGTCAAATGCTCACCTCCTTGACTGAGCTGTATTGTCTCATCCTTAGATTTAAAGTACCGATAGAGTAATACCTGGGACGTTTTTATTGGTGAGAGATAGAGGTGGCTGGGTTTAAATCAGCCCGCTCTCGTCAATCTATCCTTTTCTACTCTCCACAATTTTAAAATGAATACCCAAAGGACTTTACTATCCAAAGAAATCAGATTGGTTTACAGGCCTAAAATGAGCCAGTCACCACAGGGGCATACAACATCTTTAGGGAGAAAGCACATAGAGAAAGGCCACAAATCTCGTAATACATTTTAAAATCCTTAGATGTATACAGAAAATGCTGGATATAGGGAATTCTAATTATATTTTCCAAAATATATGAGCTAAAATGCATAATGGTTGATGAATATACTGTCCATAGTTTCAAAATTACTTTTATAATATAATGAAACAGCAACAGAATAATTTACTTATTATACAACCTACAGTACATTATCTTAATATTTATCTCAATATTATTATCTTAATGACAAGGTATTCACAAATTATGCACTGCTATCTCTATGTATATAAATACATCTACAACTATAACATGATTATGAAAACGATGGTAAGTAATTTCTAAAATTCAGTTGAAAATTGGCACAGGTTTATTTCAATTACAAACAAACTAAATGACTATTCATTTAGAAATTGGACTTCATTTGGAAATTGGACAGCATTTTAGATAACATGCCATCTCTCTCATTCCAGTGTATGATCCAATAACATTCTATCAAAAAAACACAGACTCAAAATCTTTGGCTTCAGTCATGTAAATAGTCAATTTGCACCTGTGTCCCCTGTCAATCACTGTTCATTCTATAGTGCAAGACAAATTGAATGTCAGGAGAGACATATAAATATGAAAAGAGATGAATCAAACATGAGCCTATCCTATGAAAAAAAATGTGCTCCATAATACTTGAGTTTGTGGTCCAAATAACACTGTTTTGCAATTGATTCAAACTGTCAGACAAAGTCAATACATAAATGTTGATCTATTTATGCTTGGCTACCATTTTGACAGTTTTAATTCACTATAGCTGCACTTGCCATAAGATGACCCCCTTATCCTCTGTTTTTTCTCTCACTCTCTTTCTCTCTTTCTTTTCACCTTTAGCACCCTTTCGTCCAGCAGAAACAGACAATGTAGTCCGCTTTGATGCCTTTGGAGACAGCCTTGGTCGCTACAACATTTTCCACTACCACAAAGAAGGTGGACGCTACGTCTACCGTAATGTGGGCTACTGGGCCCAGAGCCTGACCCTCAACACCAGCCTGATCCCCTGGACTGGCCAGGTTGCGCCCACCTCCCAGTGTAGCGACCCCTGCAGGAAGAATGAGGTGAAGAGCATGCAGCCTGGAGACGTGTGTTGCTGGATCTGTATCCCCTGTCAGTCCTACCAGTACCTGCACGATGAGTTCACCTGTGCTGACTGCAGCTTTGGCCAGTGGCCCCTGGCTAACCTGACAGGCTGCTACGACCTGCCTGAAGAGTACATCCGGTGGGAGGATGCCTGGGCCATCGGGCCTGTTACCATCTCCTGCCTTGGTATGATGTGTACACTCTTCATAGTTGGCCTCTTCCTTAAACATAACGAGACCCCTGTAGTGAAGGCCAGTGGACGTGAGCTCTCCTACATCCTCCTGCTGGGCGTGCTGATGTGTTATAGCATGACTTTCATCTACATCGCCAAGCCTTCCACAGCAGTGTGTACGCTGCGCCGGCTCGGCTTAGGCACCTCCTTTGCTGTGTGCTACTCAGCCCTCCTAACTAAGACCAACCGTATTGCTCGGATCTTCAGCGGGGTGAAGGACGGAGCCCAGCGGCCTCGATTCATCAGCCCAGCCTCCCAGGTCGCTATCTGCGGCGCTCTGATCTCCTGCCAGCTGGTAGTGGTGGTGGTCTGGCTGCTGGTGGAAACCCCGGGGATCAGAAAGGAAGTGAGCCCAGAGAGGAGAGACGTGGTCACCCTCAAGTGTAACAGCAAGGACTCCAGCATGCTCGTGTCTCTCACCTACAACTGCATCCTCATCATCCTCTGCACCGTCTACGCCTTCAAGACCCGCAAGTGTCCTGAGAACTTCAACGAGGCCAAGTTCATAGGGTTCACAATGTACACCACCTGCATCATCTGGCTGGCTTTCCAGCCCATTTTCTACGTTACTGCCAGCGACTACAGGGTGAGTTAAGTTAGGATATACAGAAAACCTTCTTCATGACTGTGCACATGTAGTCCTGTACTGAGAAATACAGACATTTTTCTGACACATGCCAACAAAAACTAACCCATCTCAGTAGCTATTAGTGTGGACTCATTTGACCAAAAACTTCACAGTAAAAAAACATTCCATATATAGACTGGCAAATAGATAGATAAATATAGAGTTTCTGTTACTGTATGTTATTAGAAGTTAGATATACTGTTGATTTCTGCCAGTCATCTGTACACACAGGACCATATAGATAATCAAAAGAAATTCAGAGAAGAGGGCGGCCTGAGTCTTGGGGTTTCATCCCTTGGGGATCTAAACAGAGTGTTGGGAGAGAGAGTGGCAGAAAGGAGAAACAGACAGAGGAATCCCCTGACACAGCTGCCTGTACAGAAACACAGAGTGGGCAGGCGAGAGCATGAGGGCCTGAATGGGAACTGAACGTCCCTGTGTGTGTCCCTGTGCGTAGCTGTGTGGAATGGAGTGTGAAAGAGTAGGATGCTGAGTCCCAGCTGTGCCCCCTGTCTTGGGACTCCAGTATGGCTCAGAGGGACCCTTCCTCCAGGCTCCCAGGCGAAGCGAGAGACAGACAGCCAGAACGGACTCATCAGATAGACACAAAACTCCCCTTTGACCGATGAATAATTACTGAAGCAACTGAATTGGCACAATGCCTCCAGTTTTTCACAGGCAGGGACATATTACTAGTGTTCCCCTAGTTTTACACTCCTTTTTAAATTGTTGTCACAGCCTGATGCAAATCTCCAGTTGAATAATCAAATACAAATTTTATTGTGATCTTTCATGAAATGTTAAAGTGAACTAAATATGATCTACTGAGCCATGAATAACACATTTGATTACGATATAAAATATTGAAGATATTCTCTGCACCCTGAGGGAGAAGGCTCTTATATGCCAGTGCTGGTCATCTCATCTCAGCAGCAAACATAACTGATTAAACAGCCACTGCAGCCAAAGGTTCCCGGCGCTTCTGTAAAAACACTAAGGGGTACAGAAAGCATTGGAAGACAGAAAAGTATTGCCTGTGATCTTTAAGCTGCCCATCAACATGGTATGTTCCTTTCAAGATCTGTCTTGAAACTGACCTTTCCCAAGTGATGTCTGATTTTTGTCAGCAAAGCTTCTCCTACTGAGGTCACGTCTGTTCAACCCCAGATTATGTTGTCACAATGCTGTAGCCCAGTGCTGGTGTTGTCTTTCACTTACTGGACACAGCATCCTTCCAAACATCAGCACTCATCATGCCACCTTCGGACTCATCAGGAGAGTTAAATCAGTATGTGAGAGCAAATCCAGGAATAAATCAAGCAATGCAGCAGTAGGAGAGGAAATACAATTGCAACAAACAGTATCATGGGGTGAATTGAGTAGGGATCAGTTATGTCATGCCTTTTTCTAGCACAAATACATTTTTAAATGCACCCCAACCTAACTATAGAAGTTAAATGAGGTAACAAAACAACAGTTTCCCTCCCCATAATTCCCTTTGTGAAATCTGAACAAATCACTCATTGGTTTACAACAGTGGATTACCAGTGGGTTTTGTCGAATCAAGGTTCATGCGAGCCTATCTAGACTAGCTAGCAGGTTCATCCAGTAAAGCTTTCCAATAAACTTATAGCACGGAGCCCAATAAAAAGGAGAATCTCATCTCCGCTGTGAGGATCTCTGGAGGAATAAAGCTATCTGAACACAGAAGATATAACTTATACCTGAAGCATCATTGCTGTGTTGTTGAAATACAAAAATGACTGTAAAACTCCATAAGCCGCATAAATACAACAGTGAATAGAGACAAGTATAACCATGGTAGCCATGCTCATCCTGTTCTCGACCCTCTAGCAGAAGATCTGGAAAAATCTTCCTGCAAAGGCAGATTCCTTGTCCTCTGCTCTTCCTAAGCAACATCTTGTGAATTATTAAAACCACTTAACGGTTCATTCTTAAGCAGTACTGTCCTCATCTCAGTTTTATTCAGAACTATTTTTGAATTAAGTATAGGACATATAACCTGGTGTTGCTCAGGTTAGTCAAGTATAAACAACTTTGCCTTTTTATCTTACCCTAACTCCACGTACAACAATATACAGTACAGACAAAACACTGTTTTGATGAAACTTCACCACTCTGTGCACTTTAGGTTCTTGTGAATTTTTATCTCAACGCAGGAACTGAGCCTGTCAGTGTATTTCAAGGAATCACATGAGTTGAATCTTAATTTGGAATTCATGGCACATGGGAACCCACAATACAACTCATGATACTGACCTAAATTCAGTGATGTAGTGCTAAATGAAAAGGTGGGTAAATGATGACCTCGAGTCAGTGACCATCATATGGAAAACGATTCAATTATACTTTCTGGAAAACATTAATTTTTAGTTATTTTTCCTTAAGACACCCTATCCTCATATAATTTACTTACGTTTGATACTAATTACTTTGACGTATACTATGAAATTAGGTCAACAAGATTTATGTCAGGCTAAAAAGTGGGTAAACTGAGTTTAGGTGGGTTTACTCTCCACTACATCCCTGCTTAAATTAATGGATGCTGTATATTATAGTGCTATCCTTGTTTTAGAACAGTGTGTGCACAGCCTAATGCTTGGTGCCCACATTACTTTAATACCAACATTAGCATTCAGGGTAATGACAGACACCTGCTGTGCCTTGTTAAAATTGGATGGCTGGCAAATGCACCTGCCACACACCACACAATGCTGGGTTGTACATCCTGTGCAGTTATCCAGGAAAAACGAAAACAAAGCTGCGAGAGAATTGGAAATGAAGGACCAGACCGATCACACACAGCAAGATGTGGGCGGGCAGAATGGAAAAAGCAGTGAGTGTTAAGCTGTGGATTGACAGGCAAATAAACAGCTCGTTTACACCTCTCCTAGCAATCCTAGCTGATAACTTCCTCCTTCCTCCGCTATTTGCACCTGGCATCGATTCTGTCTTTTAAAAAACATTCCATCTTTATCATTTCTACACTGACTCCTGAGCACTTCTCTCATTTAAATGAACATTCTCGGGGCACAGAAATACTTCTTACATCTCTTGTCAGCGCACTGTGGCTTTGACCTCTTCACTCTTGATTTCTTACAATGTTGGCAATCTTCTGTTAGACCCATTGTAATTATTCTCTGTGAAATGTAAATATAAGTAGGTACAAGGAGTGTAAGAAACACACAATACATATACACACTCATGGACAGATCACACCTGTTCTCAGACTACCTAATAGCTAACCACGGGTTTGGTTATTGATGGACGAACGCTCCATATTAATCACCTCTTTCTCCTCTTCCAGGTTCAGACCACCACCATGTGTATCTCTGTCAGTCTGAGCGGGTCTGTGGTGCTGGGCTGCCTCTTCGCCCCCAAGGTCCACATCATCCTGTTCCAGCCCCAGAAGAATGTCAGCACACTCAGGGTGGCCACCACCCGCTTCAGTGTCACCACTGGTCCTGGCTCCAGTTTCTCTCAAGGTACCACCTGAAGAACAAAAACATCATCATTACAGCCAGTTTTGGGTTTGTTACTCCAAAATGTAAGGCATTACTCATAAATCATTTCAAAAGCAATGTTATTACTTTAGTTATAACTTCCTGGGAGCAGTAATTTGTTACACTTCTGGTTCTATGAGGCTACCTTTTCGTTACACCCCTAAAATTGGTGGTTGCATTCTCTCACCTTTTTAAAAAACAGCATATCTCAATCTTGTGAATCGTCAGGGAAAATAAAAAAGACCAGTGTTCTTTTGCTCCATAATATCTAGGGAATACTTGCACCATGAGAAAATAAACTTTTTTGCCATTTCTCATGTAAGCTACTTTGGTGTGCGTTCATGTCAACAAGGGCCGTGACAAATTCAGACAAAACATAATTGAGGGGACAGGGGTAGAATACAGGTTTTGGATAGTTCATCATAAATCTGCTGTTTATAGGGTGTGAAGACAGAAAACTGTAGTATTATTACTTGAATTGAAACAGTTATTCATTACATTGCTTGTAAATGGGAAAACTAATGACATTTCCTATTAATAACATCACTGAGTAATGCATTACCAGCATAGCATAGCATAACCATAGCATAACTGCAAAATATCAAATTGCATTAAATATAAATTCATTACTATATTGAATTATCACACTACCATGCATCTGTAAGCATGTGGTCCTCTAGGCTGTAGCTCAGTAGAGAGAGCATGGCACCAACACTGTGTGGGTTAGGGGGTTTGGTTCTCAGTTACCACACTGGGACCACCCATGTTAAAAATGTATTATATGTTACATATCTGTTTAGTTTTGTTTGAAACTAGGTGGTTTGTGTTTTGCAGCATCAGCCTCCAATGTTGTTCCTACAGTGTGTAACGGACGAGAGGTGGTGGACTCCACAACGTCCTCCTTGTGAAGAACGAGCTGAAGACTGAGTTCCTCTGCCAAGCATTGTAAACAGAGTTATTTAATCACTAGTCCTGAATCAGGTGTTTCAGATATTAAAGAGGTCACAAAGATGATCGTCCTGATTTTGTTGTCCTCAAAGTGCTGTGAGTACAATGTCCCAATTCTTTTTTTTTTTGTTCTTTGACTAGTAGCGATTTTAAATGAGATGCCAATAAAATTGCGTATAGCCCTTCTTTTTATTAAGGATTCTACTTGCAACATGGAGTAAATTATAGTAAATCTGTTAAATGTAATATATACGAGATGTTTTTAATGTAGATTTTGGTGAACCAGTTTGTGCTTTCTTGTAATTTATGTAAATAAAAATGTGTTTTTTATCAATATCAAAATTACTTATGGTCTGACTATTCCTTTGCACAACATCCAGAGGATCAGACATGCAAAAATGCAGTCATTTCTGTTGCTTTGAGACACTGATTTGCTTAGCTTAACTTACTGTAAAAATGTAGGGAAATGTAACTAACTTCATATTGTTATTGTTAGTAATCAGCAGAAACGATGACATGGCATGGATGATATGGCAAGTTTAAGAACCACTTTGTGGAGACAGAAAAATGCTAATATGAATAAGATATCATGCTACATTGGCACATGCTCAGACAATGTTTCAATTGCAGGTTACACCTTCACCTGCTAATGCAAACAGCTTACTCTAAAGATTACTTTAAAGTCTTACAGGAGTGAAGCATGTAAACATGACTTCTTTGTGAGAGAAATGAGAGATACTGCAACTGAAATAGGCAATTTGCTAGACTATTTCAAATTTATGGTGATTTCAGGCAGTGCAAATTAAGGTAGATTAAATTAGAAATGCCTATTGAAATGTATGAGCTGTCTAATATTTATCAACTTCATTCTGCACCATCTGCCAAGTCTGCAGACCAAACAGTCTGCACATGAAAATTACTAGCACAAACATCATCATCTGCTTATACAGGATAAAATCCACTGACGCTGTCCCAGGAATACACAATACAAACAGCAGCTAGGACTCCTGTGGATGTGAGACAGAAGCTTTGGAAACATGTCTATATCTGTGATTTAACACTGCCACCTTGTGTCCAAGGTGTTTGATGTAAGCCTGGATACTGTAACATGGGACTTAAGGAAATATTGGCATAGAGGAAGTGAACTAAAATTACTAACAGCGCCTTTGAGCCTTACTTTATCAGTACTTCTCAGTGGCCATCAAACAGGCACTGTTAAGTTTTGTGTGTAAACTTCCCCTGCAAGCCCAATTATTATTTCTTCTTAATGTGACCATAGGGTGCAAACAGAGGGAACCTCTGGCGTAAACCTGACAACGCCACCCTGGGAATTACGCCCAGAGAGTTAGTTTTACCAAAACCTCACACAAGAGAACACAAGTTCGTAAAGGAGGAGCAGAGACCAGGTTTCCAAGGTTAAAAAGATACTTTTATTAGGGAATAAAAGGATCAAAAGATGCTGCAGGGGAAGACCAAATGAGTATAAAAAGATACCATTTATTTGGGCATAAAATAGTTAAAAATATAGAAATGATTTAACCAATAAGAATTTGCATTAGTTGGAGCAGGAAATTACCGACCAAGGCAGGTGGTATGCCGGAGCTGGGGGGGACCAAAGGCCGAGCCTGGTTGGAAGAAAACTATACGCAACCATTTGTGAGTCCACACACACAACAAATCACAAGGGTTAAAGTGCACAGTGCAACACAGCAATAGGGTACACACTCAAGCATGCAGTGAGAGAGGGAGGCTATCGGCGTAATAGGCCCCAGCTTAGGCTGCCACCAACCCCGGAAGGCAAGACCCCGTCTACAACAAGGGAAACAAACAAACACGGCAGATGGTTGTGAACATATATTATCAACCTATTCATAGGAGGACAGTAGGCCTAAAAACACTAAACAACATAATATAAAAACAACATGGGCAAAACAGCAGTTTGTGCTGTAAAAAGGAAACAAAGAAGTGGTTACACACTGGCAATGCTATGGTCCAACTCAAACATGTAAGGGCTGACTGTCCATCAATCCCATTTTTACCTCAATTTATCACACAAGGGTCAAGACAACGCTCCTTGCGTCTGGTACTCTGGGCAGGGGCTGCGATCCACTCTAGGCTAAAGAGATGTTAGATATGAGTGGCTACTATGACCAGTTTGAAGGAGATGGTGCATGCAATATGTTTAACATACCTTTGCCAGTGGGCCCACAGATACTCCAGCAGGTTTGCTGCGAGTCAGGGGAACAAATAGCCTCAAATACATTAAGAACAGTAAAATAAATTAAAATAAAGTAAAACCCACCAACTGAAGTACAAACAAACAGCCACAGGAAACATTACCTTTAAAGTAAAAAAGTACTGCTGCCCAGTTTGAGGGAAAGGCCATACCTAGTCTGCCTAGCAAACTGCCAGCTTATATGGGGGGAGGGGGAAGACACACCTGATAAGAGGGGAGTACCCTTTAAGGTGGACCCATGTTATTAAGGTGGACCAGTTCACCCTGTTACATTAATTATTATTTTCACAGCCCAATGCTGTGAGAATAAGAACAAGAATGTCATCTTGTCCAGTTAAGTAAGGGTTAAAGAAAGAATGGTTCCAGTAAACATTTACAGACATAATCATAATGACATATTCTTTTTAGGAAATGTTTTTGACCAACAAGCTTTTGATTATCTGGGAGGATTACACAGTTGCTGGCAGTAGTCCTACTGAACATTAACTTCTTCATAGAGATATTCATCCTTACTTACATCAGGCAACTCCAGTGTGCATCTGATTGTCATTTCCTAAAGGAGGACCAAGATATAATGAACAAAGCACTCTCTGCAACCTGATAGCCTTGTCTGATATTCATACAAGTAATATCCTCTTTCTTTCGCTGGTGGCATAGTTTAGCATTAACTATCGCAGTAGTGTAGTGCAAAATGACTCTTAAAGTTGAGTAATTTAAGGCAAATTGCCTGAGTTGAATATTAAGTTTTAATATATCAAGTGCAACTATCCCTCACATGTGGCTCAGGCCTAAAGACACACTTCTACCCCAGGTTCTACCCAGGCTTACCCGTGCCTTTGTTCTACATCAGTTTCTTCTCTGAGTTTTAGTGATTGCAGCAGACATTGAGGGTTGTGGATTATAGCAGGATGCCTTCCTTTCCACTTCACCCAAACGCTCCACAGAAAGGTTAATAGAAGGTTTTCAGAGAAGCTGTAGATGTTTTTGAACCAGGAAATTGTCATGGTTCTGTAAAGAGACAACTTCCTGAAAAGGAAATAAAAGACAGATACCAGGGTTGGTTGAAGTATTGTCAGCAAGAGAGTGGGACTGTATGAGCGTAGTCTATTCCCATAGTTCCCAAAGTGGGATCCTGGTCCCCTAGGAGTCCCTGAAAAGGTCCCAGAGGATCCTCAGCAAAATGAAAGCTATTTTAATTTCACTGTTACTTTATTTCATGCTCTAAAAGTTAATACAATGAGTGAATGTACAAGAAGAGCTTCTTTTATCATGGGTTTCGCTGTCTCCATTGTTGGATAATATAAAATGAAACTTACAATAAAAATCTTTACAGATAGGGGTCCTGAGGAAAAAACCTTAATGGGGTCTGTGGCCCAAAGCATCTCTGTTTGACATGCTAAATGTTGTGAATCCTTCAGTCTGACAGATATCAACAGTAGGCCTGTATGAGCATGTTTTAGGGGCTATATGTTGAAAAAGTATAAACTGAATAAACTGGTAATACAAGACATCATAAAGATTAAATAAAAATAGACAAACAAAGAAAGGTTCTGGTTAATTAAGGTTAATTTGTGAATATCATATTTTGTTAGTAAGATAAGAAATGAATCAAAAAGTAGACAATTCATTTTCTTTTCCTTTAATGGTAGGCTACGATAGAAAGTAAACAATATATCTTTATGCAAAGGAGAAATAGTATAAATAAATGGTCGATCATGAATTTAGAGAGGTCTTTCCAAAAGGTGGGAAGATGCTGCCAGAACATTACTGGAGGTTACTGATAGAGGATCAGATTTTCGTCGTCGCAGGCAAATGATGTGGATGGGAGCACCGGGAAATTATGTATGAATGATGGGATGGGCGATTAGTATTTAGGCTATTCGTGATGATAAGGATAAGACCTTTACATTTGATTGTCATTGATAGGCTAATGTTTTCGTTTAGAGAACGATACACACTCCGGTGAAATAGGTGGCGGTATAAGGCGTATTTATTGGTTTGTGAGTCGCTATAAAACTAAGAAGAAGAAGGAGGAGGAGGAGGATTAGCTCTGCCTGTTCCTCTGACTGTGGAAGTGTGTGTAAACTTCCTGAAAACCAAAGGCCGATCAGCTGGAGAGAGGTGAGCGCTTTGAGCCAGCAGCCCGGTGACAGTTTGAGCAGCGTCTCTGACCGTCTCTCAGTCTGTCTGTCTGTCTGGCACTAAAGAAAGTTAAAAGGTGAGTTTCCAGTTTACAAAATCCAGGTCAATCGTCTTCGTTTTGCGAGGCAGATCACACGGGGAGGGCGGAGGCTATCTGGCAGCCTTTTTCCAAAACACAAAAACTACCACTGCGTAACAGTGAACGGCTCTTAAATTTGACAGTTTGCGGTAGCTGAGTGGCTATAGATTTTTTCGGGCTAATAATGGATAATAACAAACATAGAGAGCTGCCTGCCTCTGTGCAGTCTAGGCATGCCCGAGCTTGTCCATGCCCATGATGCCCGGATTACCAACATGGCAGGAATAAGACGAATGCACTGGGGCCCCGAATGCCCCGGGTTTGCATGTATACAAATATGTCATTTTATTTTAAGTTTAGACTCTCATTCAAATCCTACTGTCTGAGATGTCTTTTTATAGCTGTGCCTTTGTCTAGTCAAGTGGATACCTGATATGGCAGATGCACAATTAAAGGCTATGTGATGTGCTGTACTGTAGCCTACTGTAGCATGGTGAAAAAGTTGTAGCCTGCACAGCACATGCTTCTCATAGCTTCATGCCAGTTGAATCTGAAATACTTTAAATGTTTCTTAACTATAACTGTGCTAAATGTCAGTGTTTCTGTGTAGGGATTTGAGCGAGGACCATGGCACCAAAGAGACGAGCTGCTTCTTCCACCAAGGCGGGTGGTAAGAAGGTAAAGGAGGAGCCAGAGACAACAAAGCCAAAGGATGCCTTCACCAGTGCCAAAGAGGCCCTCATGGCCGCTGGGCCACAGGTAAAAGGCAAGAGGAAGGTTGATGAGCACTGCAGCCAGTCTGGAGAGGTAAGAGATATGTATATATTGTGTATTCACTTACATCAGTCAAAATGACTGGGAATTATAGGCGTAGATGGTATAAAGAAAATCAATTTTGTGTGTTTCTTATTGTCTCCCACAGGTGTATGAGGATTATGACTGCATGCTCAATCAGACAAACATTGGACATAACAATAACAAGTTTTATGTCATTCAAGTTATTAAAGACAAAAAAGACTACTATTGTTGGACCAGATGGGGCAGAGTGGTAAGTTTGTTTTGATTTCAAGCAACTAGATTTCACCACATTTTTCATATTCTTAGATTTTGCTCTTGTTATGTGTTTTCAGCTGTTCATCTATTAGTTACTACTTAACACAGTAACTCAAGAACAATACATGATAGAAACTTCATACTGACACCACAGGTTCCCCCAATAGAGTAGATGATCTGATCCGATTTTGGAGCACCTAGCTGCATACATTTGCATATCAATGAGGAAAAACTGATTTTTTTGAAACTACTAGAACTCCTTCATTCTTTAAGATACAGAGCTCACATTAGTACCACTCATGTGTTATGTGAAGACAAGTATGTTGACATAGAAATATGTGCAAATTAATGCATTAATTAGCCTAATTAATGATCTCATTAACATAACCAGTTATGTTTAATATATCATGGTGATTATGGCGGGCCATTAGGCAGCTCAAGTGCCTCTTGTTAAATGTGTTTTATCATGTGCTATGAAGCAAATGGCCTCTGTGGAGATATTAATGTTTCTGTGATCTCTAATCTAAATTCAGGGGGAAGTGGGACAGTCCAAACTTTCAGACAGTTTTGATAAGCCTGAAAATGCTGTCAAGGACTTTGAGAAAAAGTTCAAAGACAAGACAAAGAACAACTGGAGCGATCGTATGAATTTCGTGTCTCACTCTAAGAAGTACACCTTAATAGAGGTGGATGGAGAACAGGACGCTGAGGTCAAGGTAATGTTTTGTAAATGTCTGTCTCAGTAGAGCAAGGGTTGATGTTGAATGTGAAGCCTTAACAGCGGCATCTCATAGAATCAATTACCACTATCCAGACAGACTTCATCAAAGTAATTGTTGAAAATGTTTAAAATATTTAGAATCTTTGATTCAGCTTGTCTTGCTGCTTAAATCAACCACACTTGGGGTACATTTTTCTCATCCCAGATCAGATCCATAATCAGCGTTGGCAAAACTAACTGTACTTGATATTGCAGGTGGACAGTGTTGATGGGAAGAGTGTCAAAGTCACCAAAAACACCCTACCATGCACCCTTGATAATCCCACACAGAAACTCATTGAGCTCATCTTCAGCAATGACATGTTCAAGGAGGCAATGGAATGTATGAACTTAGGTGGGTGTGTCTCAGTCCTCCAGCCCTTCCTTAGCACAGCCTGTGAAAGGTTTATGTGTATAGATCCTGTTATGTAGCATGCCTGTTGCATTGGGTGGGGTGGTAACCTGACAATGATCACTGAGCTTTTTATTGTGCTTCTAGCATGACGTTCTGTAGTGCTTAGAAAAGCAACAAACCTGGAGATCAAAGAGTATAGAATCTGACTGTAAATCATTGACCATTGCTACTGAGAGAGGGTAAAGTCTGCATTTACACAGGAGGTCTCCTTGTCTGCGCATTGAGACCCTGACTGATCAGTGTCTTGGACTTTGTCAGCAAGACCATTGTTATTGCTTGTTGTTGTTCATTTGTGTAGCGGATGAAGTAACAATCTGCTATGCGATCAATTTTCAGCCAGGAAAAAGGCTATGTGAGAGTGTATTGTAGTGTGTCCTGTGTCCTTGCTTAGATGTATGATTGGGGAAACTAGCATGTGTGTAATCTGCGTTTTTGTATGTGTGTGGGTGTGATGCAGACATTAAGAAGATGCCTCTGGGAAAGCTTAGTAAGGTGCAGATTGCAAAGGGATTTGAGGTCCTGGAGGAGATCGAGGCAGCCATGAACCGAAAAAGCGGGAGAACAAGTCTGGAAGAACTTTCCTCAAAGTTCTTCACCACAATCCCACACAATTTTGGCCGGAACAGACCACCAACCATCGACACTACAGAGATTGTGGAGAAGAAGAAAGAGATGCTTATGGTGACATTTTCATAGACAAACTATGTCTTGAAATGAGCTGCCTTTGATGTTTTCCCAGTCCTGAGTTCACTCTCCTCTCAAATGCCCTTTACAGGTGCTGGCTGACATTGAGCTCGCCCAAACACTGAAGTCAGAGACAGAAAAGGCTCAGGAAGAGATAGAAGAGACAATTCCTCACCCTCTGGACCAAGACTACACATCTCTGAAATGCAAGCTCAGTATACTGGGGAAAGGTACAGATGAATTCAAGGTACTGTATCATAAGTGATAATAAGGTAACTACACTAAAGCCCTTTTTCTGTCATGACTCATTTCAACTTTGCTGTCTATTGCCAATATTTCAAATCAACTTCCATTCATTTTTTTCCTCTTGTCCACCAATAATCTCAACCCTGTTTCTTTTTGTTTTCATTTGAAGATCATAGAAAAATACCTGAAAGCAACTTCAGATAACTATAGAGATCCAAAAATTGTCAATGTCTGGGAAGTCGACAGAGAGACAGAGGTAGGAACTGCAAAGAGCAAAACTCATCTAGGGCTGGTTTCGTGGACAGGGATTAAGCGTAGTCATAGACTAAGGACTTCTTCAATGGATATCTCGATTGAATTTTGTCTTTAGTCTAGGACTAGGCCTAATCCCTGTCTGCGAAACCAGCCCCTAATGTAATACACTTAACTAGAGTCCTGTGACCTAACACATTTTTTGCACATTACAGGGAGAGCGGTTTAGCGAGAATGATACCCTGGAGAACCGTCGTCTGCTGTGGCATGGTACTAACATAGCGGTGGTAGCAGCCATTTTGAAGAGTGGTTTACGCATCATGCCCCATTCAGGAGGTCGTGTTGGTCGTGGCATCTACTTTGCGTCTGAAAACAGCAAGTCTGCGGGTTATGGTGAGGTTGTAGTTTATGAAGAGAAACTGATTAAAGAAGGTGATAATGATGTTGATTGCAATCACAGTGCTGATGCTGGGCATGTCAAATCAATTTTTTTTGCAGTGCGTACTTCTAAAAACACTGGAGTGATGTTTCTGAATGAGGTAGCCCTGGGCAAAGAACACACCATCACCAGAGACAACAGTTCCTTGAAGAAGGCTCCTGCAGGCTACAATAGTGTGGTGGCTCGAGGAACAGTGGAACCAGGTACAGTATTTCCTCATACGAGGCTTGGTCCAAGAATCTTTGATAATTGTCAAGGATGCTATTCTGTTACAGGATATCATGCAGCATCGTCCATTTGATGCTGTTGTTGACTCCTGTTTTTTCAGACCCCTCCAAGGATACCTTCATCACTCTGGAAGGCAAGATGGTTGCAGTGCCTCAAGGTAAGCCTGTAGAACAGAGCCAGTTCACGGGAAGCCACTTCAGCAACAGCGAGTATCTCATCTACAAAGAGAGCCAGTGTCGCATACGTTACCTGCTGGAGCTGAAGATGAAGTACTAATTCAAGACGAGGAATGAGGCAGGTCCTTATGAAGAGAGAACTCCCTCATTCCCTCTATATAAGGGGGATATTAAAAAGCTTGGCTGCACTGTTTTATTATATTCATATGGTTATTGTCTCTATTCTTAAAGTCACTGTTGTGCTTAGACGCCCCTACAGAGTTACATAAATGACTCATACTTCTCTGTGCCTTAGCTATATTTTGCACCCTGTAAATACTGCTCTCATTTATTTCTTGTGTTTCAGTGTTTTATCACTAGCAGATTTACTTTTTCCCTTATAATGAAAAAGATGGCATCTTTAATTTTGATACTGTAGCTTTACTGTACTTAGTTTTTTTAAATGTCTGAAAGGCCTCTAAACATTTTTACAAAGCCACTGACAATTTTGTGAGAGCAGACACTTCTCAATGCTTTTTGCACAGTTTGAGGCTTACATACAGCACCTTGTTCGCTATCTTGCCTCTTCAGACTGCTTTGCGAAGCAAGGCTTTTACATATTGCATTACCTAATGCAAGCGTTGATGCAAAAATAAACCTTTCCCTCCCTATCTTTGATATTTAGAAGGAATTGGCCGCATGCCTTTGCAATTATATATGTTTGGAATAATGCTATATAAGAAGAAGAAATATATTGTACACTGGATGTGCACAGAAATGTTTACAGGAGGATGTAGAAAATGCTAATTTGTGGGTGAGCACAAGCACTGTTACAAACCTAATATTTTGTAGAGTTGCTTAGCAAGACTCTGAAAGTGCCTCTGTAATGCAAAGTCATATGTAAATCACGAATAGCTTGGGCAACATCCCAAGCAGATTGCCCAGCAGATCTCCCAAATAAATTACAAATGCTGCCATATGGTGTCAGTAATGAGTGAAGAGTCCATTTTGAGTGTAATTGCCTCAGCATTTTTGCACCATAACATTACTTGAACCAATGATAAGACAATAAATAGAAGTGATCCTTGCTTGAAATGATTTAAGTTTTTGAGAGTAAGCTTGAAGGCTTCTACCTGTATTTTTGTGTATTTGCTTTGTGTTTTTCCACTGTTTTGAGGTAATATGGCATTCATTGTTTACTAAATGACATGTTCTGTATACTGATGGACAAAATTTGATAAGATTTCAAAATATTTCAGGCATTTAAGCAAATGTGCAGGATGTGCATCATCGGCTATTCATATGATCTAATAATCCTGTTTTTTGAAATACCTCCCTTGAGACAATTGTGAAAACTGCTACCAAATCAACAACTAAAATAATTATATTTAATATACCAAAAATTCTGCATGGACGGAGACAGTACACACATTTATTAAGACAGGTGATTTGACAGCCTGGGTTCAAGCCTGTGTAACAGCAAGCATCACATTGTTGAAGTCTTCTTGAGCAAGACATTGAATCTCTGCTGTGTCCAGGGCTGCTGTTGTGGCTCTGATGAATTTTAAGTGTTCACGCTTAGCTTACATCACAGCAACCTGGAACCTGGAAACACAAGGTGCAAAATCAATACAGATGAAAGTTCAGAATTGATTATGTAGACTACCTTTGTACAACAGGCACAAATTGTATCTGGTTCCTGAAATAGGACTATGTGTTCACATTTACTTGATGATATCTTCTGATGTGTCACATTTTAAGCTAGCTGCCCAAACACCTTGCTGATTCTTGTTTTGATTTAATTTTACTGGCAAAATATTGTTGGTTAAAAAGCTGCCATTTCAGGAGCAAATTGACCTACATTTGAGTGAAAATAATGGTATGTAGGGTGTATGGTAAGATAGGTAAACAATGGCTCTTTTAAAGGGGAGTGCCACTGACTTTCAACATTGAAATATTTTTCAAATGCTTAAGGGACTTCTCCTTACTGTTCACTCACACAAACTATACTTAAACTATTGTAATGTATTTCAATGTGGAAAGGTGGGGTTTGAGATGGTTTGCCTAGCCAACTTGTGAGCTTTCCACAACTGAATAAATACTAAACCCATGAATGCATGTTTTCACGATAGCTCTGTCTTGTAACTAAGATATTTTATTGATTCTTTTTTTCATTTTACATAGATTTAGCAACTTCAGCCCAGCCAAAGATTGTGCACATGTGTTCTTTGGCTGGCTCAGCAGGTGGTGCAGCCACAGCTGGTGACCAGCCCAATATGTGAGGTGTTAACCTTGCGTGCTATCCATACTTACAGCCCCTATGTGTAGAATATTTACCTCATATCTTTCTCAAATTAATTTTGATAGCATAGCATAATGGCTGTAGAAGAATGAGACCATTGTGGTAAAAATTGGTTAATTCTGTGTTGCTCTCTACGTGTTTATTCTAGATAAAGATATAGCATCAACCAAAACAGAAAGAGGACTCACTTTGAATTGCTCTGCTTGTTTGTACAGAAACAAATACACAGACAAGTACAGATGCTGTGACAGTATCAAGGAGGATGGCACAGGATTTTCTGGCTCCAGTGGTAGATACTATGACCAATATAGAACAGTGGCCCCCAAAATGGAATTAGGGTTCCGGGGCGTCCCGAGAACAAATGAGGAAAAGTTTAATTTCACTATTGTCTCACTCCCAAGTTAGCATAGTGAGATAAGGACCTATTTTGACCCAACGTGTCACTCTCCTCCCTGTTATTATCTCCTTACAGTATAAACAGTTACCAAGTCATATTTAACAACAAACATCTTTTCGGGTTGGGTTCATTGGGATGCAAATCTTGGGGGTTGGGTCTAATGGGTATCTATTTTGGGGTCCTTGAGAACCCCTGCTATGAAATACAGGTCACTTGGGTGTGAAAGCTCCAATAAACATCCTATGTATCCACATTCAATGCCTTATTCATTGTAACTGTGTTCAAAGATACTGATCTGGCTGCTCCAGGGTAAAAGTGAGATTTTAAACTGGTGGGAATTAGGACCCAGGGATGCCTGGGCTCTGGAAGGGGACAGTGGAGTGTGTGTCTATTTGAAAGAAGAAGAAAAAAAATCACACACTACACAATGTGTGACAGTCACTGCCATACACAGCACAGGACAGCAATGAGAGAGATACAGGAGGAGGGGTGGGAAGAGAGAGGAAGCATCGTCTCTGCATCCAAAATGATCATGGGAGCAGTGATCAGCAGTTCTTTAATTGGTGCTGTACGTGTGTGATCAGCATAGTCTGGACCTTGGAGAGTACCTCTGCAAAAGACCTAATTCTCATCCACTGGGCTAACTGGACTTGGTGACAAGGATATCCAGCTGGGCTACTGAACGTTTTAAATGGAGAAAACTTGAACCTTGGCGACCTCTGGTTTGGGCCTGCAAAAAGCATATGTGGGATTTTAACATGAACTTTGTCAAGTCAGAAAAATAACCTGACTTCTCTGGACTGTGCCAGATACACAGTGGACCATGGGTAGGTAATCCTTTATGCATAATGAGCCTCATTGACTTTTTATGCTGTGAATGTTTCATTTTTGGTGATGAAAACCTAGGCACTGAAGACTTGAAAGGTGCTCAAAAATATTTTTTCTTTCAATCAATCAGTCAAACAATCAATTAATATGTTACTATTAGCAGACCATTATATATGATCAACTTCAGGTGATGATATTTCTCAAAACTGATATATAACATTTTGGAACTGAACTTTTATTCCCTCTTCTTCAGTATTACAGTAGATCAAGTGTGTAGTGGGACTCCAAAAAAGGAGAGTAGAAGAGACCATGGTGATATGAACCTTTATATCATCAATATATCATTAAATCATGTCAGGTTATTCTAAAGCAAGGTGGTGAAAATCTTGTTCTGCAAGAAGCATATAGGCTTTGAACATTATTTCCCTCCCAGTGTTAAGTACAAACAAAGAGACACTTCAGAGTAGTTGATACTATTGTTTCTTATCTTACAAGTATTTACAGTTGTTATTTTGTTTTAGTTTGTTATAGTGTTTTAGAAGTATTGATTTGTCAACAGTAATTATACAGTTTGTGTAAATAGTCTGTGCAAAACTTTTTAAGGTGGAATAGGTGATAGCTTTGATTGCTTTTGACTGTGTGACAGAACAATAGACTTGGATAATTGCATATACCATATTCATGGTTATAAAACACAACACTTTACTTTTGGCCTCATGCCCTACACCACCTAACATGCTCATCTGCTTTTATTTTTGTATAACAGTTGTCCCTTGGTTATCTCATGCACTATTGCAAATGATCAGAACTCAATTTTGGTTAGGATTTGTTCAAATGTGGCCCAAAGTTATTTGGGCTTTCAGATGATAGCAACCATTTTCTTAAGGTCTGCTGAGGGGCCAAATTTATATGTGATATTATCTAATTCACATCAGTTATGAGTAAATATAATTTAGGCATTCTATTTTACTCTTGGCTCATGGATCATCTTTTCCCTATTAGATATTCTTTCAATGCCAGACACTCATGAAATTACATCTCAAAATGTCAAAAAAAAAAAAAAAAAAAAAAGGGAATTGACAGCTTTGTTAGATGAATCAAACAGAATTTATTGGACAGATTTTGGGCCTAGAACAAAAGCAGTTTGGAAAACCCCAGCCAAGATTGCTGGTAGTGAACAACTCAGACTCTGAAGCTGAGATAATGCTGCTTTCACATAAACAAGGCTATTCTTTACTGTATTATATAGTAAATAGTTTCAAATCTACCTGTTTAGGAAACATGAAGGACCACATGCTTTATCAGAACTTGGTAGTCAGCAAAAATCTGACTACAATATATTTTTCAATTAATATGCATCATATTAAATTATCAGGGCAACAGCAACATCTGTATTCAACCTTTTCAGGAATTTTTATGCTAAGACTCCCTCAGACTGCAGCATACTTTTAAAGTATATTAGTCTTGTTTATGTATATAGTCTCAAATGGCTTTACATACAATCATATACAAACCACTTCCTCATATACCATTACACTGGTGGAGGTGATGACAGGATAAATTTCACACAGATGTAAAAAGCTTTGGAAGCACTTAGTTTTTCTTTTAAAATGCATTCTTGCCATAACAATGCTTACTGTCTTACATTCAGAAATATTTTTTTTCTATCTTCTCAACATAGGACATCCAGATTGATGACATCTAAGATAAGAATGGAGGAAAGTGGACTGGCAAGTTGTAAATGAATAATGGAGGATAAGTCTGGTCCGATGATAGCCTCTGTGCCAAATCACACAGTGCCAAATCTCACAACTGCCCTATGGGGACCCAATCCTACAGTTCCTGCCGATGTGGGTGTGGTCACAAGCTCCCAGTCACAGATCCAAGATCTAATTGGGTTGTTCTGCATGGTGACCCTTAACCTCATTGCTTTATTGGCCAACACTGGAGTAATGGTGGCCATTGCTCGTGCCCCTCACCTGAAGAGGTTTGCCTTTGTGTGTCATCTCTGTGCAGTGGACCTACTATGTGCCATCCTCCTTATGCCTCTGGGCATCATATCCAGCTCACCGTTTTTTGGCACTGTGGTGTTTACTGTTCTGGAGTGTCAGGTTTACATCTTTCTCAATGTGTTCCTCATCTGTCTGTCCATTCTCACGATCACAGCCATCAGTGTGGAGCGGTACTTCTATATTGTACACCCCATGCGTTATGAGGTCAAGATGAGCATCAACCTCGCCATTGGTGTTATGTTCTTCATCTGGGTTAAATCAGTGCTGTTGGCTTTGGTCACGCTGTTTGGGTGGCCAGCTTACGGTAACCAGAGCTCTATTGCAGCAGCCCACTGTTCTCTCCACTGGAGCCACAGTCGTCTGAGAAGAGTGTTTGCTGTGCTCTTCAGCGTGGTTTGTTTCCTGGTGCCTGCCATGGTTATCTTTGCTGTTTACTGTGCCGTGTACAAGGTAGCGCGTTCAGCAGCCCTCCAGCAAGTCCCTGCTGTGCCAACATGGGCAAATGCAAACCCCGCCAAGAATCGCTCTGACTCCATCAACAGCCAGACCACCATGATCATTACCAACCGCAGCCTACCCCAAAGACTATCCCCAGAGAGGGCCTTCAGTGGAGGCAAGGCTGCCCTTACCTTGGTGCTCATTGTGGGCCAGTTCTTGCTCTGTTGGTTGCCCTACTTCATCTTCCACCTGCAAATGTCTCTCAGCGCTTCCATGCAGAGCCCTGGGAACTTAGAGGAGGCAGTCACCTGGCTGGCCTACTCCTCCTTTGCAGTTAACCCATTCTTCTATGGCCTGTTGAACAGGCAGATCAGAGAGGAGCTGGTAAAGTTCCGGCGCTGCTGCTTGACCCAGCCTGTGGAGTTTGGGGCGTCCAGCCACGAGGGCTCCCTTCAGGAGAACTTCCTCCAGTTCATCCAGAGGACCAGCAACACAACTGAAACCCGCTCCAGCTGTGCCAACTCCAGTCCCAGAAACACTATGGACCAGGGAGTTAAGATCCCTGGACAAATACCTGAGGAACATGCCTAGACATTGGTCAACACAAGTTATGGACTACAGTGCTAATATGGGCCATGTCAGCTTTCTGTTCTCATAAGCTATGTTCCCTGAATGCCTTTTGACTAAGTGCCCAGTGCCTTGTATTGTTTATTTGCATAGGCTCCATTCAGGTATAGTTTCTCACTTCAGGTCAAGGTGGTATTGCCGTAATGTAAAATATTGAATTAATGAGAGAGAATTCACTTGTGTCTGTTTGCCCCCACTTAGTTTATGAATGGCCTGATTTAAAAATTATATTTGTAGAAATGTGTTTTGTATGTTCTATAAATTTGTGAATTCTGGAATATGACTAATATAACGTGGACATGTTTGGATGGACGTGTTTGTAAATAGTTTGTTGTATCCAATTAGGAACAATTTGTATGCCATAAGAATATGAGCTGGTTTAGTTTACAGTGTCTCTTTTTTCATTTCAATAACAATACATATTTAAATAAAGGTTATGTTGGTGACTCTAACACTGTTGAACATTGTAAAATCTTAAATATTGTAGATGTTGCTAGACTACGGTCTGCTATTACATGAGAAGAACATTACAAAGCAAGGAATAACTTGAGAAACAGCAGCATACTGTAACTTCCACAACTTCCACATAGGTCACTAAAATACCTCATCAGAGCAACTAACATGAAGGCCTCAGCAGTGTGAGAAACTACCATGAATCTGAGTCAGAGTCCCCGTGTGCAACAGAGATACGCTGGTAGACAGTGTATGTCGTCTGTCCCTGTCGTCATGGAAATTGAGTGAGCCTGTGACTCACATAGCAACAAGGCCCTTTCGGCTGGATGCATGCTTAGCTTTAGGTCCTTGTTGGAGACTACTGAATCAGGCGCAGGCCTGCTCTTCACCTGAGGACTGATTACACATGACCTACATGTTGAGATAGACTCTCATTAACATGTGAATAGAGGCGGTGGGTGCAATGCTCCTTTCTGTTCTGACCCTGAGAATATGGACTGCTATGGTGACATGGTTACAGTGAGGCAGAGATAGTGAATTTACAATGGAAATCATTACTGGGCATTGTTAATGCTCTGAGAGTGATAACAAAGTGCCATTTTATGACCAACTGCTGTTTGTATTGGTCAGAATAGGGTGGTTACAGCAAATAATGACAAATGACATTTTGCTGTATGCATATCATCATCTCACTGGAGTGTATACCACTCTTACGTAACTGTGGTCATACAGTATATCTAATACTTTGAGCATCTGCATATATAGCTACCAGATGCATTGGTTACCTCACAAGGAGGATGTAGATGCTGCGCAAATTCCCACAGCCCAGTAACATGCTTGCTGTGGGATTTTCTCATCCACATAAATACAATGAGACAAAACCCATCCCAGTCATCCTGGATTACTAATCTCTAAACCCCCACAACTGTATGTATGTACTGTATGTCTGTCTGTCTATCTGTCTCTCTTTCTCTCTTTCTCTCTCTCTGTCCTCATTTAATTATCAGACTTCCCAATTTCTAGCCATTAATTCTCATTATTAATCTGGTGTTTCAGGATTCCAAAGACAATAGGTACTGACTGCCTAATGCACGGCAAACCACTACATACATGTCAGAATAGGCTCATAAAGAATCTAAACTATTTCTCAAGCTTGCATGTTGAGATTTGAAATTCATAAACTGTACTGTCCATGCAATGATCTGAACAGCATTGGATCTAGAATTGAGTGGATTTAGATAAAATATGATGAAGATCAAAACAGCAGTGAGTACAGATTGTGCACAGTCTAGATCACCACCACATCTCCTCCCATGACTCCTCCCATGACCGGTCTGGTGGAGTTTTCATCCATTTTCGCCCAAGAGGAAGACATTCAGAACACTGTCACCTCTGTATTCTCACCCAGAGTCCAGACAGAATGTCTAATAAAAGCAGATTAGACAGACGGAGAGAGGAGTATGTTCTCCCAGAAACATCTGGAAGGGCAGGTGTGACTGTCAGAACACAGTGCTCTGATTTCTCCACTCAAATCCAACTAAACTGTGTATGGGTAAATGGAAAGGGCAGAGAGGTTTTTTTTTCCAGTATCTTTTTTGCATGGTGTGTGTTAGTTTAGAGCAAGGATTTACCTGCCTCTTTGCAGACATAATGCATAATTCAACTCGGTCTCAGTCTGGAAATATAATTCCAGATGTCTGCGACCTGATTGCGGTTTATACACAGTACAGGCCATAGAGGCTATAGAGGATAGCAGCAGGCACGGGATCCAAAGATCACTTACTGAGCCAGATATTTCTGATAGTCAGCTGCAGAGTGTTGTTACACTATCAAAATCTCATCAGGCTGACTAACAGCACTGGAGAGAGTGCTCTCTAATGGCAAGAGGTGTCAAGCCCAATCTGGGACATATTTAAAGTTTTTAATTATTTACACTCTACAGTACACACACACACACACACACACACACACACACACACACACACACACACATGTGAAAGTGTTTTTCATGTCTCTGTTTCTCATACACATTAACATACGCTCTTGTTTTTATCTCTGCATCTCTGCAGTTGTCAAGGAAATTAAGGTCAGGTCAAGGACTCTAGGTGTGTCATAAAGCCTTTCTGGTTTGAGTGCAATCACCAACAGGATCAAGAGAAGTGGGTTAAGGACCACAATGCATGGAAAAGAGAGAGCAACAGAGATTTGTGTGTTTCAGTCCGGTCACACCAGAGGACAAGCTTATTGATTATATAAACATCACCACTGCCTTCTTTTTGACCTGTGATCTAGAGATTCTGGTTTTATAAACAAAACACACACAACACACTAACCCTACAGTGATAATAGATGGTATGGCATACACACAGTGTTCAGCTTTTACTTTATTCACAGTTCACATTTTTTTTGTAAACATTACAACAATGGTAGCCTAGAGAATAAAAAAGCAGGCTTGTGGCCGGAGGGTCGCCAGTTGGTCAGAGGCCAGTTTCACCAAATCTGGTTGGGGAAAATGAATGCATAATGCTCCCCCCTCCCTCAACAACTACCATCAATGTGCCCTTGAGCAAGGGCTGCTCTAGTGAAGCTGATCAGTGGGCAACAGTGGAAGACTGTGGTTGTACCAGGCAGCTCCCGGGTGTGAATGTGTTTAGCTGTGCAAATGTGAAGCAGGGCTTTGTCGGAAACGAGCATGCATGCTCAGCTGACTTTCTCAGGATAAATAAAAGTAAAAATAAAAACATAATAAATACTTTCATGAATTTTACTGCAGGGTAGTGTGGTCTGCTCCTCTCATTATATTATTTGTTAAAGATTTGGAATTCAGCAATGCCATTTTCCAGAGTGACGCATTTCATTGTGACAAGTAAAGCTTTGCTGTCAATACAATAATTTAAGCTCTCACCCCAGTGAAAGCTATTAATTTTGTAAGTATTTCAACAGAGTGTTGTGTGGAACTAACACATTCATCACTTTTTGTGTACTGTAGAGTACAAACAGTTTCCAGTGGATGGAATATTGGCTGTTAGGAGAGCACTGATGCTTACATTGTTGGTGGGCAGACTGCTGTGTCCAAGTCAGTCTGCTGATTCAAAAAGCCAGGCTGCCTGCACTGACGCCACCAAATTTGGAGAAAGCAAACATTCAGAGCTTTTAATTTGTTTGAGAGTTTTTTATGTTGCCATCATCACCTAAAGATCCCTTTTAAATTGTACGATTTGTAAAATGTCAATAAAGAATCAATTGTTTTGGTGATTTTTTATTACATTCTATGTAAATTATAAATAATAATAATAATGTTTAATGTTCAATGTTTAAATGTGATTTTGTTTAGCCAGAAGATATGTCAGATGTAACTAAACTAGCATAATTTAAATAGAGGGTCTCTCAAGCTCAGATACAATCATTGGGTCTCTCCATCACCATGGTTTCCACCGACATCATTAATCATCACAGCAATTCAGACCCTGCCACCACTCCACTACCGCAACAGTACCATTCCTATTGGGAGCCCTAGAAAATCAGGCATCATTGCAAGTATTTGGAGAAATTGAATTTAGGCTATTTGTGCGTGGCCAATTGACCTGATTTTCTCATGCCAGTAGGCACAAGAAAATAAAGAGAGATAAATACAGAGAATTTATACAGAATGTTCAGAGAGACAAACCATGGCCGACAGAGTGCGCTATACACCAATGAATTCCCTTCCCTCCTCTTGGTTTAAACATCTCTGCACAGGCATCTTCTAGGAACTTTCAACAAACAGAGAAATACTTGTCTGCTAAATTTCTATTCATGTTCTTTTCAATATGTGAATGACTTCTCAAAGGAGGCACATGAGATATTTGAGGCAGATAGTTGTAGATAGTATGTGTGGAAGGTCTTCTTAATGGCCAGGTACATCTTAATGCACTAAGAATTTGACTTGGTGAATTTTGTAAATTACATACAATGTAAGTAGGAGACAAATGATTTTACTCAATATACACAGTCCAAAGATGTGCAGTGTGCATGAACATACTGTTGTACTGTGATGCAGATATCAGCAGTAAAATGTAAATGTTCAGTAGCAGACTTGTTGACGAGGTAGGGCAGATGTAATTGATGGGTGAGGGAAGCATGTTTGCAGTGTGCTTGTGTGTATAGGGGGCGGTCAGGCTGGTGGCTGGTTAGTGACGATCACAGTGTTGGGAAAGAATCTGTCCTGCTGCCATGGTGCATGTAATGAACAATTTGATGAGACAACATTTGTACCTTGAAAACTGGTAGCAAACATGCCGTGTACCAAACACACAAGTGATCCAAACCATTTGGGAGTCAATTTTATAAAGAACATATATTTGTGCATTCCTAGCCTATATTTGTGGTTTTTACTGTCAGTTCATTTTTCAGATCAGTTGATCACACTATAAAAAAAAAGTCTGAATCAGAACGAAAAACTCTTTATTTCCAAGTAATGCAATGCACAAATGCACAATAATTCATCACATGACATTTGTGCAGAAACCTAATGACAATTCATGTAGTGAAATCAGTTCATACTGCCTTGTAGCACCTATGTCCTGTTGGACCAGAACTTAGCTTTATAGCACTGCCTCGTAGCACCTATGTCCTGTTGGACCAGAACTTAGCTTTCTAGCACTTACTCTCGTTGTTCTCTCCTAACTAGAACCTTGCTTGTGTTGTATGAAAATCTCACGTGTAAGTCGCTTTGGATAAAAGTGTCTGCCAAATGTGAAATTGTAATTGTAATTGTACTGGCACACATGGGGACAACAGGATCTCACATTCAGTGCATAAGGACAGCACAGGGCATACAACAGACAGTAGACTACAACAGACTACATACTGTATATCACAATATCAGATATACATGTATACATTCTATCACTATGTGCATTCAGACAGTGTGCCATACTGTGTAATAGGGTTAGTAATAAGTTGCAGCCACAGGTAAGAGTCCGGCAATGCAGATCAACATACTGAGAGACACTTGTTCTGGGTAGGTTGGGGATGCATGAAATAGTTCCAAGCATTGTGGAGCATATCGTACCATAGAAAGGTTTGTGTTGGCATTAGTTCAAGTTGTGCAAACAGCACTAGGTAATGATAATATGTACAGTGTGCACAGAATGTATGCAGGCATTATGTTTAGTGCAAGTTGTGCAAACAACACAACGTAACAATAAACATAATGGACTACACAGTGACAGGATGGGCTGAATATAACAGGAGTGGAACTGCAGTAACTTCCTACAGGGGGAGGAGGCGGTGGGGCAGATTGTGTCGGTGTACAGGCGTAGAGCTCCAGCTGGGATGGAGGATTAGGGTGACAGCTCTTGGGAAGAAGCTGTTAATGTGGCAAGTAGTCCTGTTATTAATGGACCAACACTGTTGACAGTATCTTCCCGATGAGAGAGCATTATCAATATCATCATGAAGTTTTCAAAATACTTTCACAGATCGTCATCACACCTCTGATATTTGTACCTACAACACAGAAAGTGACAGGATAATTTCCCCCCATTAGTAATTGCCAGCTCTTGCTGTGCTTTTGGACATTTCTCACACAGGTCTAAATTAGCCCTTTCATTTAGCCTGACACACGGAGAATGTCATGAATGATGGGCCTCTAAAAGCCAATAAAGGCATTCCTCAACAAGGGGCAAGGCAGTCAGCAGTCCACTATGTTCCACCAAGGTGTCAGTGACAGGCCTGCAGAGGCCAGAGCAGTAGGACTGGTCTGTGGCCATCCTCCAGTTATGTCCTGCTCATCCTCCATTCTTCCATCGCTCTGAGGCACAAAAACCATGACCACAGAGGACAAGCTAGCTGAGACACAGCTCAACTTGGAGGACATGGAGGAGCAGGAGGAAGGCACTCTGTGGTCTTCGCTGGGAGCACCACACAAGAAAGCAGCAGGGGAACAGATGGAAGTACAGGTGGAAATACAATCTGAAGATCTGGATTCCACCCACAGCGACACAAGGCCTCTGGTTCAGGACAGGGATCCCAGAGGAGTCAACAAGTGTCTGAGGGTAACTAACAAGCACACTCACGCGCGTAAGGCACCCAACACAAAACACACACAAACGTTAACATAGAAGACACAACACAGGTCACAAACAGTGTTATAAAGTGTTAGTTTGGAGAGCGAGTGAAAGGTCAGTGAGATAAATGCACATACTCTGCATACCACTCCTGTCTTCATTGAATTCCAGATAACATGTATGGAATGCAAAATTGAACCGAAGCCTAAATCTGTCTGGTTACAGCCATGCTTTGATTTTTTAAAAGGCTGAGTTTATGGGAGAGGAATTTTGGTCATCATCATATTGATGATCAATACAACTTAAAAATTCAACTTGTCATTTGTGAAGAAGTTGTGTAAGTAAAAGCTTATGTCTGCAGTACCTTACAGCTCATGACGTTTGTTCTCCAGTAGAAAGAGAGTAAGGCATTGTGGTATCAGTTGAATGTTAACATGCTGCACAATACTGACCTCATGTGGACATACTCATACACACTTCTATTTTTTGTTCCACTGCAATTGAGCCTATACTATACAACACCAAGTGTATCAAGTAATGTGAAAGTACCACTGTTTGTGATGGAAACCCTTCTGTCAATGCAATAGATTCATGTGCCTCACACATCCTTCACATTCTGTATGTAATAATATTATATTTTATAGCTCCCATACCTATATATCAAAGTTCCTATTTCTCACTGCTATATTTTTACACACTTAAAAAAATAGTCCCAGTCAACCATTCACTTAAGGTGTCCCTTTGTGTCTCTCGAGGTTACCTTTGAGGATGTGATAGCAGAGCCTCCTTCAGTGCGGAGCTTTGATAAGGTGTGGCTGTGGAGCCACGCCCTGTTTGAGGTGTCCAGACTGTGGTGCTACCGCCTCATCTCCCTCCTGCTGGCAGTGCCAGTGTCGCTGGCAGCAGGACTCCTCTTCGCTGTCCTCAGCTGCCTTCACATCTGGTAGGGTTATTGTTACAGTGAAGACAAGGGATATAGACTTAGGCTAGAATGAATAGTTTAATGTGTTGTGTATTGTTGTGGCTGGCAAACACAAGGTCAAAGGATCACTTGGTAGACAATGATGAACTTGAACACGACCTTTTGTCTGCCACAAGATTTTAACAAGATACTTTAAACAGTATATGCGGTGGAATTGAACAATTAATTGATTGCTAATGAAGTGAGCTCATTTTGTATCCACTTGCCTGTATTTCCCCAGGTTGATCATGCCCTGTGTGCAGCTCTGCCTCATCAACATGCACTGGGTCCAGACTGTGTGGGGCAGCATGCTGAACATTGCCATCGGCCCCCTCTTTACCAGTGTTGGAAAGTGCTGTGGTAGCATCACCATCCATTTGGCTAGAGACTAATCCAGGCTGCTCCGGCCTGGCAGCCTGCCACCCAACTGCAACAGTCACTTAGCTGGGTTGGGAATGAATCGAGGATTAGAAATACACATAGAGAGGGGTTAAGTAAAAAATAACACAGGTAAAAAAAATGTAACAGGGTACATGTTAATCCCTAACAAGTAGATTTCCATCTAAATCATGCTTGTTGATCTATTTTGTATCTTTTCTCACCTGTCATGATATTGACATGATATAGCCATGTTGACTTTTAGAAACCCAGTTGTCCCTGTTGTGAAAGATTGTAGGAAATAGTGATGATGTCCCAGAGCAAGCATGTTCTGTGCAGTTAGGTGAGGCAAACGATCCTAAAAATTGTTCAGTGCACAACTATTGAAGATAGCCGAGATAGGATGCAAATTTGTATGAGAGTATAAATTTGCAATTAAATTACAAAATTAGCTACGGGTGAACCCAGGGCTGTAGGGTCTCTTGGTGGCCTGGGGCCCCAGGGTGTGTGCCTTGCATGGCTGATTGGTAATGCAGGCATGGCTAACAGGCACTGAGAGAGGCTAATGGTATTGCTAGCAAGTTAACTGTGCCCCACAAGTACCTGGATGGACCAGTGTGTATCTATGGGGAAGGTGGAAGAAGTGCTGGTACATGTAAGCTAGGTGGAGGACACCAAAGCACTGACTGTTCCTAATGTCTTAGTCTAAATCAGAGACAAAACACTGGCAGCATTCTCCTGGGCTAAGGAAATAACAGAATCTGTAATGATATTGTAGATATGTTGAATAAAACTGCATTAATGAATTTACATACGTTTGTTTGTCTGTCACTGATTCTGTCCAGTTCAACTGAAACCTTTACTGTCCCACATTAAAGACTGAAACATTTGTTTTTAGTCAGGATTTAAAAGATGCCACATGTTAAAGGAAATCATCAAGAACCACAGACCTGTCATAAAAATAACAGCAGCAATAACAATGGCACAGCAATAGATTAGATGCAAAATATTCCCCACAGTCTAATCAAATCCAATTCAAATCAAAGTAACAAGGTGCACAATGCAAAAAGCATATTTCTGCAAATTCTCTGCATTTTCTCTGCTGTAATTAAATGTAACTATATATTTAAAAATGTATTTAAAAATGAGAGTAACGAAAGGTTGGAGATCTTCTTCTTGACGTGGACGGCTGCTCCATCTGCCCATCCCCAGAAGTCTGCAACCTGGGTGTTATTCTGGACCCCACCCTCTCTTTTCAGTCGCACATCAAATCCATCACCAAATCCGCTTTCTACCACCGCAAAAACATTTCCAGACTTCGGCCATCACTGTCTGGCTCCGTGGCAGAAACCCTCATCCATGCCTTCATTACCTCCCGTCTGGATTACTGCAATGGCGTCCTGTTCGGGGTACCCAGCAAAGCCCTGGACAGGCTCCAGTGTGCAGAACTCAGCTGCCAGGGTTCTCACCCGCACCAAGCCCTGGCAGCACATCACCCCCACCCTCATCCACCTTCACTGGCTCCCGGTCAAGTCCCGCAAATCCTCCTCCTCACCTACAAATCCCTCCATGCCCTCGCCCCCCAGTACCTATCTGACCTCCTCCACCCCTATACCCCGTCCTGGAATCTGCGGTCCTCAGACATGGGTCTGCTCTCCACCCCCCACACCAGCCTGCGATCTTTTGGGGACAGAGCCTTCAGTGTGGCAGCCCCCACCCTCTGGAACTCTCTCCCGGCAGAGATCCGCAACGCCCCATCTTTGGACACTTTTAAAAAAATCCTGAAAACCCACCTGTTAACCAAGGCCTATGGCCTCTAGTTAACTCTCTCATCCCCAGCAATTATTGCTATTATTATTTTCTTTTTTTATTTGTTTTGTCTGCCTCACTGTGTAAAGCGTCCTTAGGTCTCTTGAAAGGCGCTATATAAATCTAAGTTATTATTATTATTTTTATTATTAAAATTTCTACAGATGTTTTGACAAAACCTTGCAATGGAACAGCTGAGGGTCAAGTGAGAGTTGTGAGTTGTAAACTGTGTTTATAATACCATACCTTTCATTTGTCTTTATAGTTGTTTGCAATGTTGGGTGGTGATGTATTAATCAGTAATGCATCAATATTATCAATATTTTTATGAGTGGTGTAACAAATTACTTTTTGAATTTCAGGAATAGTGTGTGAATCCAAGTACAGTTACCAAAGAAAAAAGGTTTTACTTTTATCATCCTCACCATATCAGATTGAAATTTGTGCAAACAATAAGCTAGTTTAGATGAGAAGTGGAATGGAATGGATGAGAAAAAAATACTGGTTGGAAGTATTCCCACTACTTAGATTCTTTTTTTTTTTAAATGAGTAACAAGTAATAAGCAATATATTGCATATTTTTGAGTTACACGTCTACAAAAGTAAAAAAAAAAAAAAGTAATTCAAAAGAAATATTAGTTTTAAGTTGGGAATACAACATTGTTTCTGAAAAACAGAAGAAACGGCCAGAGGTCCATCAACAGATGTTTTGGTCCCTGTGAAAGATAATGAAGGGGCAAAACACAGTAAAGAGACATTGGAGATGTTTCATCCCCAACTGAAAACAAATGAAAACATTTATCCCTCAAATTAGGTGTAACTGATACCTATTTGTAACATTACATTCTTCCGGACTCTAAATGCAGGTAGTCTGCCTTGAGTGAGCTTTGTATGCATGCGTCTCTCTCCATGACATGGAAGAGCAGAGCCGGTGCAGCCTCAGTTGAATGTACTGACACCCATAGAGACACAGGCATGCCCACCATGACTCTCTGCAGAGCTATTTCTGTCGCTCTCCCTCCACGCCTAACTGGCCTCTCCTCTCTCCACCACCACTCCAAGAATACTCCTCTAATTGCGTTGGCTCCTGGTCACATGCACTCTGATCCCATTCCACCACTCCCTCCTTCCCCCTGTGTCTGCCACCAGGGAACCAGACCAAGGACCGCCAAGCCATGCCCGAAAGTCACACATCCTCCAAGTGAACCGTTTTTACACCCCGCTGAGCAGTGATCCAGATAAATAGCAACAGAGAGCTGGAGGTGCTATTAGTCCTCGTACTAATTTTCATATAGGGACTCTCTCTACTCCTCTTCCTCTCCCCCCTCACTTTGGCAGCACCACACGCTATGAGATTGTTTATGCAACACGCTGATATAGACAGCTATGACTGATAGGAACAACTGCACAGCTTAAGGAAGACTGAATCAGAGTTTTATTTTGAGCAACTATTGAATTTTATAGTATTGCTAAAAGTATTGCCTTGCTAAAATCAGAAATGCCTGAAGAGCCTTAAGACCCACCCTGTATGAAATTTCACTACTGTGTACCATTAAGACTGTGAAACATTCACACAGCTTAAGCCACTGAATTATTCCAATTTCACCTCCATTGAAAGAGTAAACATTTGATGAGAATAGAATAATAAATAATATTATCATTTTTCTCCCTCTGACTAGATGACTTTATGCTTTATGGCATTGTTTCTCCCAAGAAACATTACCACTTTTGCAAATATACTTATACATATACATACATCATTTAGATACAAGAAAACATAACAGAGGCTCTGTTTGACATGGTGACATTTGCAAAACAATATTGTGATGCCTGTAGATGTTGGCTGATAAATCAAACCGAACCATTTAATAGCTAAGTTGACTGCAATTCAGCAGACTGAGCACAGTATTTTTTACCTTACAGAGTGCTTGCTAACTGTAGCTTTTCAGTGTCAGTAGAGATACAGTAGATCAACATTAACTATTAAAAATGAACTTATTGATTCTCAAACCAGCCTGTCCCTGCAGAAGTTAGGCAATATCTTCCAAAGATGTTCATTTTTATATTAGATTTAATAACTCATTATTCAAAGAGATGTGGACCTTAACATTTACACCTGGGCCACTAAACCTGCTGACCTACCGTGTGTTATGAAGAAGTTGATGAGTTCCACTTCAATGAAATATATTTTAATGTGGATTGCATTCACTTTTTCATGAATAATAGGCATAGTACACATCCACATTACTCAATTGTTACTGAAGTAACAATGTAAACCTTGTAAACCATTGACTTGATTTTGCCAAGACTTGTGTTTCCATTGTGCAATTCCATTGTAAAAACATACTCATATCGAATATCCTCCTTTCTGTAGACTGAATTCAGTGGTGGCATTTGACTTGTGTGGCTGAACTAGAGTCAGAGTAGGAGGGTGGGTTTTTACTTACTGCCTCACTCTGCGGTGGAAATTCGTGCCACCATGCAAACCCTGCCCAGCTAACCCCACAACCCTGTGTGAAATGTGACACAGCCCTGGGTTCCCCTTTAAGGCATGCCTTCTCTGTCTGCGTGCATCACATTGTGTGTGTGTGTGTGCGCGTGTGTGTGCGTTCATGCATGCATGTGTGTGTGCGTGCCAGGCATTCATTTGAAACAGGACGTCTACAGCAGCTGTCCACTGGCATGTCAGAGGGGCTTCAGAAGACCTGAGGCGGCTGCCTGCAGTTTGCTCCAGGAGGGTTGACTCTCACTGTCTCCTGCCCGGCCCTTAACACCCCACTCTCCCTGCCTCTGCCCTAGCCAGGACTACCAGCCCCACCATGGCGGACCAGTACCAGTATAATACCAATGAAGAGAAGATCGTGAAGGACAGCCACACCAAGGAGATTGACCTGATCAACAGAGACCCCAAGCAGATCAATGAGGACGTGGTGAAGGTTTGTGCAGCATGGCGACCCCGCTCTCTCACAGACAGGTTTAAGAGTGTAACCCCTATGTTAGCATGTATGGAAACATGTAGAGAAAATAAATAAACTGGTTGCTAGGTGCAAAGACAGAAGAACAGGTTACTACTATACTGCTGGGAAGGTCCCTAAATAGTCCAAGAGCTATTCCTGCTGCCTGAGCTCAACACAATGTTTATTTGTGGAATGGGGTAGAAGGGTGTGAAACTGATATAGTGTATCATCATGTCTTATTTAGGTTCGGCCACTGTTTATCCTATGATTGTTGCCATGTGTACATATCATCACAAAATATTTACTCTAAGTACAGGACAGCATATACAACTGGATTAATGACTGTTTGACTAAATGGAGGTTCATATAAACATTTTCAATGAAGGCTGCAGTAAATTGTGATTTATGTATACAGCATTTGTTTAGAGGTAACACTGTTCAATTTTGAATGATTTATACTCCTGTTTATGTTCAGAAAGTTAACAAGAAGCTGATAAAAATTAATGGTTGATATATTTTTAAACTGTAAAGTTTGTTAAGTTTGGTTACAACAGTCTGGTCTGACAAATTAACATTCCCAATTCTATTCCATGCTTTATTTTTCTGTTAACGTTTCCTCTTTAATGAATTAAAATTTTGATTTGCCACAAATATAAGGCATTGTTCAAATCTAATTAATCAGTGATGAGAGCTTTCTTAATCAGCCAGGGAATCTCAGCTGCTGAACACTGAGGCTGACGAGCTTTGGGCCATATGGGTTTCCATCTATTGTTTCTGAAAGAACATTGATCGTCCATTTCAGAATTTCACTCTAGCAATCGCCTAAGAATTCAGAGAAGCCAGACATTTTAAAATGATGCATGTCTAGCCATTCATTCAGAGGAAGGTTTCCAGGCAGTTATCTATATTGGAAATGGATGGAGAGTGGCTGCTTCCCATACTGATCCTATCCAGTGTTCTTGAAAGAAACTTTTAGTTCTGCAATGCATCTCGTCAATGTAACATCCACCTGGCATGATCACTGAGTTAATTAACATTTTACTACTGAGTTTCAGCTGACTAGGCAACAGCCAGCTTTTTTGAAAAAGCCCAGGTGCCAGATACTGAATGCACTATGCAAATCCACAATCGGATCTTTGTACAGTCGCTCTCATGCATTTTACATGAAAGTAATTTCAGTTACTGAAAAGTGTGTCAGAATGGAGCAAGTAGAAAGGTTTGGACCCAACATATACATCAAGAGCCACTCTGTGCAAGTGTATTTTTCATCCTATGAATTACAGCAGAAAATTGGTTTCTCTGCATAAATTTGTTCCTATCAATCTGCAGGTATCATCTTACTTCTTAAATATTCTTACATTTTGCCTTAAGATTTGCAGTACTGGTATTGGTAGAAGGATTGGTAGAATCTATGATGCATTGTAGTAATAGCCTCTGTTGAATCTCTCACTAGGTGGAGTTTGAGGATGTGATTGCAGAGCCTGATGGTACACACAGTCTGGATGGGGTGTGGAAGCTCAGCTACACCACCTTCACTGTGTCCAAGTACTGGTGCTACCGCATCCTGTCCGCCGTCTTCGGTATTCCCGTGGCTCTGCTGTGGGGCTTCCTGTTCGCCTGCATCTCTTTCTGCCACATTTGGGCTGTGGTTCCCTGCATCAAGAGCTGCCTGATCGAGTCGCAGTGCATCAGCCGCATCTACTCCCTCTGCATCCAGACCTTCTGCGACCCCTTCTTCGAGGCCTTGGGCAAGATCTTCAGCAGTGTGCGCGTGGCCTTGCGCAAAGAAGTCTAAAAACTCACATAGTAGTTTTTACAATATGATTGTGTAAAATGTGGTATCTTTTTTATACACCAGTGGATCAGTCTTGGCATCATCCTTATTTCCCAAAACACCCCCTGTCTTTCATCGCCTGCCGTCCCCCACCCTCCCATCCTCAAGCTCAGAGCTCTGCCCGTCCACCCCTCTAGTCCTGACATGCCCAGTGTGCCTTTTTGCCACCAGAAGCTCTGTGACAGCTGCAGTATGCGGCGTGGTTGTGTGACAGCTCTGGCACTCACGGAGGGCTCAGTGCTGCTCGTGGGGGAACCGAGGGCTGCCTGCCATCAGGAGGATCTGTCTGGCCTTGTCTACCACTATCACAAAATGCTTAGACAATGGCTCCTCCTTTCACATGACATGAAACAAACTTCCCACCATTGCTGCACCTGTGGACAATACTGCCTGTATGCATTATATTTGGCTTATTTTCAATTTATATTGATACTGTATGTTGCTGTGTGTGATATTGTTTTAGTTTATATTGTACGATGGAGATAGATAATCACAGAGATTTATCATGATTGGAAACTCTTTTACAGAACAAAGAAATTGGAACTATGTTTTCTCTACTGAATCATTTTGATTAAACATTAGGAATGTTTTCAGCCTATGGATCTACTTTCTTTATATATTTTAAAAGCCTATTCCAATAGCGTTTCCTCTTAATTTCTGATGGCTGTACAGTAACCAACAGACTTCTTGGAGATTTGCAGTTGTAAGAAATATGCAGATGATCTATTTTTCTTTTAACAGAGGGTGATGAGTGGAATGTTTGCACATTTCAGCCAAGTATGTGTGAACAAGTACAGGTCTACCTATTGCTGGAGTAAAGTGTGCAAACCTCTCAATGAGACCCATGAAATTTGTTTATATTCAGTATACTGATATTCTGATTTAGATAGAAAAGAAAACTACTTTTTGCTGTTATACAGTGTAGTAGGGCAAATTAAATGTAAGCTGAAATTAATTTAAAGACATTTTACAATTTATGAGATTGTACTTATAATTAGTATATGGCATTATTAGGGTGTATTTGATTAGATTAGAAAAAAGTGTATTATTTCAAAGCATTCTTGAGAAAGTTAATATTACTCTGTGGCCTTTTTATTCTTCAAGTGATTCTCATTATGACGATTTAACAACCATCTTCACCTTACTTCTATGATATTGATTTCAGTCAGCTGGGCAGCAGTGACCTATAGGCACTGTGACCCACTAGAGGTTGCTATTGTGTATGTTTCATATTGCACCTCTTCAGTGTCTCACATCCATTAGCCTATTGGTGGTCTAGTGTCATCGCACTTTTTTTCTTTGTGCCCTCAGTACAATACAATGACAGTACACCGTCATTGTATTATGTTCAACTAGAAGGGCAGTGGGAGAGCGCAGACCTCCGCCAAGGTTCATGCTATTATTGCTTGTTCGTGAGTCGGATCCGGATCCGCTCCAAAATTGAATGGGTTCTTCCTTGGTCCATGCTACACCCTTCCACGAAGTTTCATGAAAAGGCCAGTAGTTTTTCCGTAATCCTGTTAACAGACAAACAGACAAACAAACAGCACCGAAAACATAACCTCCTTGGCGGAGGTAATAATGAACTAAGTACAGTGCTGCACAGTATAATTACTGAGTATATGTTTTCTTTGCCAGGGTATATTCTAAAATTCCTTAAAAACTACAGCAAGAGCTTCCATCACTTTCACTTCAGTAGAATGTGGACACAATGAGAGGTTTTTAATGTTTTGATCTTCCATAGAAATGAAAAAAAAAATCTCTTGATATGATGCACAATTTATTTCAAATAAATAAGAGATACATATGTACATTTCCAAAATACAACACTCTAAATGCAAATATGTTATCAGTGTTTTCTAAGATGCCTTCAGTAGCCTTAAGGGGAAAAATATTGACCATAAAAGGATAAACCAGTTTTGTAGAAAAATCCTGTCTTTATGCTGATGTTTGTGATTTTTTACAAGGAACAGTTTCAAGTAGAGTGATCTTTAAGGCAGGTTGAAACGTATACTGCACATAGATGATGAATCAAGGTATTTATATTTTACCTCTTTACCTATTTTACCAAAAGATGTTTTCAGACTAAGCAGCGACAATCTAATTACAGTATCTCTGAACGAATGGTTTGAAGAGGCTGACCTAGCATTCAAAACCTGCACAGAGACAGTGAATTTGTAGAATATGTGAATATGTTTGGTGTTACCAAAATACAACACATTCTCAACAGATACACATCTTATGATTGTTTTTATTTGTTTCCTCTAGAGAATCTGTGGGCTTTCTGTAAAAGATGAGTAAACTTTTACAATTACAGACAAATACATTACCCTCCACACCAATTGGCATCCTTGGTAAAGATAAGCCAATGAAAAATGGGAAATAGCTCACAAGTAAACAGCTGTAACCTTAATACTAAAAAAACCCCCAGAAAAAATAGAACATTGCTTCGGTTATTGACACAATGATGTTTGAAGTTTGTTGTTTCATATAAAATTCAATATAACCTGTACAAATACAACCCACCTAGATCATGAAATTCATAGCATACATCTTTGATACGGTCTGGCAAGCCTTCATTGCCAGCTGTTACACTTAAAGATTTATATTTTTAAAGAATTCACCTGATACTATTAATTTAACCCTGGAATAGCACAAAAACTACATGATTGTCTGATGAAATGTCACAGTATCAAGGCTGTAAGTGAGCAAAAACTTGATAAGTCGAAATAATATAATCTTAATATAATGTGGTACAATTATGATTCTAGGCAAATTTAACTTTCCCAAGTATCAATACCTTGACATTTTATTAGTTAACCATGTTATCCACACTGCACCAGGGTAAATAGCAAAGGCAATTGATGCTTTATAATCTGAAAATGATGAATATCAGATGCTTCACAACCTTGATGGCTCTTAAAAGTGAATAGAAATAAAACTGGCCAAACAACAAACTCAGGCTTAATTAGCTTTGCAACAAAGGATGCTAGAATGAATTCATGGCCACAGGTTACCCTTATTGTTAATTTCTGCAGGAAATATGTCATGACACACAGCACGCATCGCCTCAAGATGGTTCTAGAAACATGACAGTCACTTTTGTTTACGCCACATGCCTGCACAGTCCCCAGATCTCAACCCGTAAAGCACTTTTGGGATAAGGTGGAACAGGATGTTCGCAGAATGAATGTGCTGCCAAAAAATCTGCAGGAACTGAGTGACGCTATTGAATCAGCATGGACAAACATCCCTATGGATCATTTCCAGCACCTTGCTGGATCCGTGCCTCGAGAAATTCAGGCTGTTCTGGAGGCAAAAGGGGGTCCTACCTAACACTAGTTAAGAGCATAATAAAGTGGTCACTGAATGTATTTTTCTTGTTTATATTTTTAAGATTTTTTCTATCGTTACCAGTTGTGACAAGCTCTGTAGGACACTTTATTTTGTCATCATGAAGCCATAACATCTCACATCTCACAATATCTCAAGTATGTAACAGTTTAAATGTAGCCGATCCACTGCAAATACAACAAAAGTGAACAACATGGCACACAATATTTATAACAGGTGAGCAATTTCATTATAACACAGACAAACTGGATTCATAAAGTTTCTTGTTATCCACAATCTCTCACCTGGTTGACACCAACAACTGAATCAATAGTGTGGGTGGCCAAGGTTGACCGTGCATATAAATTCATTCCATTATTCTCCATTTTTTTCCTTCCTCTTCGGATCAAACATGTAAATATACATCTGAAAAAAGCAGACATTCAACTGATTGCTCAGCATGGTCCATGAGAAAGGAATTGACTGGTGAGAGTAAAATAACAAAAGAATGCCACCAAATATATACAACAGTAATCCATTTCACAACTCCACTTTAACCCACCATAAGAAAGTACTGCAAATTGAAGATACAAGACTGGTGTCTTTCCCCGTTTGGGTGTGAATAGCAAGCCTCAGGGACAGAGGTATCTGATGGAGTTGTCACTGCTTTGTATTGTGTGGGCAGTGGGACAAGGAAGCCAGAGGGAGGGAGGGAGGGAGGGATGGGGGTGTTGCTTATGTGGTGGAGGTTTGTGTGATGCTTCTCTGACTGCTAGTGCTCTTGATGGCATAGGTGGAGGAGTTGCTCTTGTGGCTGGAGTCAAAGTCATGCTCACAGTGGCACTGGGAGGACTTGAGGTAGCGTGCTGAACAGCACAGAAAGTTCTGCCTAAGGTCCTGGAACAGGTGCCCAGCGAAGCACATGTAGATCCAAGGGTTGCAGCAGCTGTTGAGGCTGGCCAGCAGCATGGAGATGATGAAGGGCATGGCTGAGGGAGAGGAGAGAGACAAGGTTTACTGTGCTGATACACTGCTAACACAAGACTTAAGAGTTATACCCAGTCTGGGTGTGACCAGACGCATCTTCTGAAAGCTTTGATTCGAACAAATGAGGATGTTAGTGGGTAGCTGAAAGCTGGGATCCACTGCTATTCCCATCATGAATATGACAAAATTATTTCCATTATTTATGAGTTTGTAGCTGAAAGGTAACACTGCTATTACGTACACACATATTTAAGTGTTTTTATTCCTATTAATGTATACGTTTATTTAAATTTATGCCCACTCACTTTTCTACCCACTTACTATCTTCTTCTAACATCCATTGCACTTGTAGGTCAGTCAAACAGCATTCACATTACAAAATGTCATGTGTGGTGTTCTGCAAGTACTGCAATTCTCACAACTTCCAGCAAGCCTCACAACATCCTTTGACTTTATAATATATAAGTCATTTACTTTTTTAAGAAAAATACATTTTAGACATTTAGCTGCCGCTCTCAGTGAATGAATGAGTATAAAATGTATTCAAGTCTATAGCACTCCAAAATGCACTCTTGTCTGAAAGGATTCTCAAGTAGTTGTTTATCCCTCACACATTCCTGAAATGTATATATGTATTTCTTCAGACTCAATCCTCACGTCAACTTACTCAGGTTTTTAACCTTATTCATACTATTAAGCCAAACTTACACGTACCGACACTTTTTAAATAGTTACTCTTCAGGTAACAAAATCCATTGAATTACTTTGAAAGTTCACATACTTTCACCATTGATTGTTCTTAGTCACCATTGATCTAGGCAAAAACCAAGGACCAAAAAACACTGTGAGCAAACATCTATTATTGTATTTCCATTCCATTTCCATATACTGTATATATACATGTATATATTTCATTTTGTGATAATACCACATATAAGGAATCTGTTTTATTCCTAAATGGTTACCTTCTCTCTCATCTACCAATAAAATATAGCACTGATTAAATTGGTCAGGTATAAATCAAACAAACAAAGGTAGACCAGTTGAAACAAGCAACAAAATAAAATTCCACACTTTCAAAAACAAAGTTAATACCCAGAATACACTTCTAAATGTTAAAATGAGAGAAGAGTAAATGCGGCTCGCATACTGTGGTGATATGTACATCACTCAGTGCGACCTGCAGTGGCGCGTTGGGTGACATTTACGCGACGTCGACTCCACCATCCAACTGACATTTGGCAAATGACTTTCGGATTAATGTAATTGGCTCATATCCCGTATTTAACCTCTTCTTGCTGACTGATAATCTCTCTCTCCCTGTCTGTGCTTATGCTCTTTCTCACAATGTCTCTAATGACTGTCCCTGTGCTCTGATGAAAATTGTTCAGTGTAAACGGTCTCTGGAAGGGCACAAAGCTCGCACGCATAATTAATAAGAATTGATCATCAGCCATTAAGGTTTTGATTTATGAGCCTACAAGAGGAATTTAATTCAGTGTAACTCATTCTATTCTCTGTCTATTACAGTGTCATAGGTGTTATAATCTGCTTTTGACTAAGCACGCTGCATTTTATCCTTTCAGATGCACAAAAGTAAAAGGCAGAATTATACAGCAAATACTGCAAGTATATTTATATCTGAGCAAGAAAATACAAATTTATCAAATGTCCCACAGCAAGCCAAAAGAATTCATTGCTGCGTGACTTCGCCGGATAACAACCTCAGTTCTCTAACAACACAAAACTGCAGAATTGCAAAATTAATATTATAATAAACTTTTATCCATGCATCGACTTGCTGTACTACAGGGTATAATGCTGGAGGACATATGTGGCACTAACAAAATGCTAAATACACCACTGAGGAAACTGCGAAAGGTCTCCAAACACCAGACTAACTAGTGGCTATCAAGCATTCTTATCAGGGTGGATGAGAGCAGAGAAGAGCCTGGATCTAATTTGAATTATGGGGGGGAATTATGAGGAAAAATCTTTACTCAATTAGCTCATGGTGCCTTTCACAAGGGAATGATAAATCATACTGCATAAAGGAAGACAGAATAATCATGTGCTGGTTGGTCAATCTGCCTGACTGTCGGAGCTGATGATAAATACCACAACGTGCAACATACAATAGGCTCCTTAGCAATTCATTAATGAGAACGCATCAAGCTGATTCTGCTTATTAGTACTTATGATCATCTCAATTTAATATTAAGACTGTTTTACATTATTTCTACATCATAAATATTGAGTAATATTTACAAATAAAATCGTTTACAGAGATATGATATGGTCTTGCTTTTCTCACTGTTTGTCATGACACTATGTACGATCTGGTCTATAACAATATTTAAGACTTGGAGACTGGAAACTGGGATTAGTGTCCATTAAGTACTTAATGCAAATCAATACTGCACAGAGGGTGAGTCAGCATCCGAGGCCGAGGGCACAAGGCTTAGCACGGGAGAGATGTTTGTATTTGGGAGAGATTTGGGAGATTGTATGAATGTCTGATTCAGGGTGTTTTTGTCCCCCACGCGATGAAATCCGTCCGTCCAGCCATCCATCAAATGTGACATCTCAGGTGATAACTCAGACTCCACTGGTCTGACAAAACTTGGAGGGATGATACATTTTGACACTGTGTTCTGGTGTTTAAAAAATGACTTTCAGAGCCGGACTGTATTATTATTATACATTCTATGCCGTCATTTAGGGCCGCAACCACTAAGAAGGGCCACATAATGGAATTATCATTATTGTTAATGGTGGGAGTAACTTGGTGGTTATGCTTGGAGTGTTTTGGGACCACAAACACTTCTTATTTAGGGCTTTGATTACACTGACTGGCCTGATGCAGATGCTGTAATTAAAGGTCATAATGTCAAACTTTGAAAGGCCATAACTGCTGTACCACCAATCCGATTTTGATATATTTACTTATATAAATTTCATTATCCTTGCCAGTACAATAATGAAATCCCACGACTATAGGAGCTAGGAATTCCGCGTACAGCTTCAGTCATGGATACTGCTGTGTGCTGCTGTTTGTGCAGCCTGTTTCTGCTGAGAGTGCCCTTTGCAGGAAAGACAGAGGCTGAAAGTAGGAGACTTCAATTTATGTTAATCTGTCAGTTTGATTCATACTGAAAGTGGAACAAAAATATGTCTTTATTGGATATGATCTCAAGGGAACACACAGTAATAACTTTCCATGGTAGAAACAATCAATCACAAACATGCTGGAACAATGGACATTTTTGTCCTGCACCATGGCAAAAAAAAAAGAAGTAAATAATCAGTGTTCATGAATCTAAACATTTTAACTAAGGTTGTATTTCACTTCGGTTTCATAAAAAGGTTAAGGAAATAATCCACAATAGAATAAATCAGGTGGTCTGATACAGAAGCACCCAATTCATATAATCTGTATGCGAGGTCTGTAATCTGAATGTAATGTCTGTAATAAGCAGTAATCACCTGTAATCAGGGTGATATCACACTGATTATTTATTAGGGAGCATATCACAAAGTATTGATACTCTCTTGGGAAACAGCTTTCTGTTATAGGCTGTCTGGGCTGGGCTCACTCTGCTGAGTCTAATGGACACTTTATCTCCACACACAGGTGATACTCAGCCCATCTATTGTACACAAACACTTGCACGTGTAACTGCCAATTCTAGCCTTTCTCTCTGATCGCTGTTCACGTGTAGAAAAGCCATCAGAGCGCTGGCCTCATCATCATGTTCCACTGCACTGATCGAGGCTCTGCAAAATAAAATGGATGAATCACTTTTTTCCATTCAAAAGACAAAGTATTATTGGCCCTTTTCTCTGGGTTACTATCTTCGAACAAAACAGAGCCGCTTTGAGCCATGTTACATCATTTCTGCCATCAGAGTCAATCCTTGTTATTGCATTATTGCATCCTGCTACGCAGCTCCTCTTGTAATACTTCACTAATTCAATGTTGAGGTGTTGCCCTCAATTTTAGAGGAGTTATGTGTATTATGAGACTGTTCAGCTCCAAAGAGTTTGTCATCCCAGGGCAACAGGCGAGGCGGTGCTGCTCGAGGAAGATGACAACGACACAGAAGCAGTCTGGTGGAACCTCGCATACAAACCCAGAGAAGCAAGACAAAGGCCTGCAATACCAAAGTCTGTTTACTCTCCCCTCATCGACAGCCATCCTGAGATTACCATATTATTTTAGTGCTTCTGCATTATTGTTCATCTTTGTCCTCTCAACTACGTTTTGTTTTGCTTCCCTTTATTCTTCCTGTATGTGGGGGGACTTACCGGCTTCCAACTTCTCCAAAAAGTATTTGTCTGAGGAACAACAAGGAAAGCTGAAAACGGTAGAAAGGTTATTTGTAAAACATACTGTCATTATTCTTTCTTTGTGGTAAAAGTTTATATTTTATTTCACAAGGAGATGCAGACATTATATTACTCTGCAAAGTCCTCCAAAGAATGGACAGAATTACATTTGCCCTTGACTTCACTTTTCCACTAAAACAATGGTCCTTCCAACAAACAAACAAACAAATAAAATTAGAATAACAAAGCATAAAATAATTTGGCTAACACAAGTTCAACCTCCCCTTTACCAAGGGCAAGTAAAGCCTTTTGTGCCTTTTAATTAGACCTATACCTACATGGAAGAATTTCAGAGATTGAGCACAGAGGCTCAATCTCTGAAATGTGTAAATAGAATTTAAATTGAAATTGCCGTGTTAAATGCTGTATTGTTATAGTTGTGTGGCCATAGCCCAGTATAGAGATCAATAGATATAGCGAACAAATTCATGTCTACTTAGGAGCCTATCGTGGTTAAATGTCAACGACACACTCCAACCTGCCTCACAGGCACAAATAAACCTGTTTGGCGCGCTGTTGCGCACACTAATTTGATTAATGATTAGCCATCACACGGGGTTCGCTGAAGCCTGTGAGGTGTTAGAAGACACTTGGAAATTTCTGTATCCAGATTTCATTCATGAAAATAATCGTGGGTAATTTAGGGATTCGAGTTTTCGCTTTAAAATTGTCTAATGTGATCTATAAAGAGTTCTATTTGCTCGCACCATGCGTTTGTGTTTTAGAAGATACATGAAATCCTACTTCTGCTTTGGTACTCTGGAGGGTGCAGCCTCCTGTACAGTTGGCCCATTGGCGTTCTGAGCTTGAATGGCTCAATCTGTAACCTCACTATCAGTCCGCACTGCACCCCATCATTGGTCGGATAGTCTACATTCTCTGATACTAAATCCACAAACCAGTAGAACCAGATTCTACTGAAGTTGGCCACACTTGAGTCCAACGCGCATGAATGAGGCAAACATAATAGCAGTGCCCAAAATACTGCTTTTGTTGCATCAATGTATGTAGTCTGTTTGCTCAGCCTGCGTACTGCTTACTTTCATCTTTGCAAATGTCGTGCGTAAAGCGAGCGATGACGCGCACCAAGAAGGATGCGGCAGACAATAAATCTGCCTACATTGGCGGCATTTTTAGGTGGAAATTTTGTCCGTGGAATGTCGTGTGAGTTCATACATACCACAGTGTTTAGGTGTTTAAAAGGTGTCAGGTCACCTTAGCCTGTGCGCATGCATTGGCGCGCACTTTGTAAATAATAAACTTTAAAATTCAACCTACCTTCACGGGGCGCTGCTGGATCCCACGCCGACCACATCTGAACGGAGAAAAAGGGGGTCCAGCAGACGATGTAAGCCAAGACGATCACAAATGTCATTTTCACTGTGGTTATTTTCGCCTTGGAGATGAGTTTAACGCTGCTCACGCGGGCCAGAGTATTACCCTTGGAGGTCTTGGGCGTGAGGCTTATACACTGCTCTCGCTTAGTTTTCAGTTTAAAGTTTTGCCATATTTTGAAGCTTATTAGTCCATAGCAAATACTCAGTATGGCCACTGGAATGATATATATGGTGAGACTGATCCAAGTGATATAAGCTTTAGCTCCCCAAGGCTGCACGAAGTCTCCCCAGCAGTCATACACTCCAGATCCAACTGACCCGACCTCCCTCAGGGAAAAGATGTAATCTGCGGGATACTGAACAACAAGCTCAGAACCCAGGAGAATATGACATAAAAACGGTCTTTTCTCTTGTGCAGAGAGCGGAGCGGCTGACAAATCGCCAAGCACCTGTCCACGGACATCAGAACTAGCATGTACGTGGAGGCGAACATCCAACGACCTGTAGGTATTTCACCACCTGCACAGAATGTCCGGTCCATAGAAGCGAAATGTAATGTCCCAGATGAGCTGAGGGAGAACTTGAAATATCGCCACAACCCAGATCGGCGATGCTGAGGTGCTTCATGAAGTAATACATTCGGGACTGGCTGTGCTTGGTAGTGTGGATGGCCAGCAGGACGCACAGGTTCCCCGCCAGTGCCAGAAACAGCACCAGCGCGAGAACAGTCACCTCCACCTTCGCCACCTCCTCATTCCGCTTCAGGGGGTTCGTCTGATTCAACCCACCGGTCCCGTTATCGAGGCTTGCGTTCCGCCAGGATTCGTTGAATTGCCAAAAGTCACTTTCATTTGATATACTTTCCATTGTAGCAGCCGTGTCCCTCTGCAGATGCGTCAGCGGTGTGTAGTCATGCAATGGCTGCGGTGGTCACCTGGAGGGTCTTAAATGACAAAGCCTTCCTTGCTTCCTCACAGGTGTCAAGATGAAGGGTTCGATTTAACGAGGCTTAACACATGATTCTTCAGCGAGGAAAAAAGGGATTCACTTTTATTGAATAATGCACATCACCCATGCATTGCTAAAATAGTGGGAGACGCAGACGCAGAAGTCCACAAAAGAAAGCAGCAAATGTTTCCTTTGATCTAAATATAATCCGAAACATTTGACAGAATGTGTAGCCTACGGCCGGCAAAACAGAAGTAAACTTCAAGTGAGGAAGGCTACAGTCTGGGTCTACACAATAGAACTTGCTCACTAAAATAACGCCAGTAGCCTAGTACAGTTCACTGTTCAGAGGTAATTCTCAGAACCAAAATCAAATCCAAAGAATTAGCAGAACATCTCCATTGCAGGTTGGGCTGTGGTAGAGCAAGTTACTTATCCCTTGCCTTCGAAATGAAATCTGAAAATCAAAATGTTTTCATCAAAGAATTGCTTTGAAAAATGAAAGCACCAGCATTCATCTCTGGTAAAAGTCGGAATGGGCAGCGCTATATAAGCCGCTCGTATATCTGTCCCCTATTCAGTCATAACAGTAAATAGTCTTACCGTTTACCACCACGAGGTGTCCGTGTGCGCCATTCAACAGTCACTGTGCAGCAGGGCGCCCCAAACCTTCTCATATCAAGTACACCCAAATGCATTGGACCACGGATCCCATAAAGTTTTGTTAGGTAAGATTTGACACAGAATTATATAACTGTCTATACTGTAGGTGGGGAGGTAACAGTGGCTACAATGAAGCCTGTGATGAAAACATCCTTATCATCCTTAGACATTCTCCCATTGTGCTATAACTTCTAGGGAGTAAAATAACAATGAGATTAAACTATTCGTCTTTTGCTGGGGATCTGCCCCTAGAGGAACCTGGACCTCAGTTTGGGAAACAACACAGTAATGTATAGGAAATAGCTATTATAAAAAAAAAGAAGTCAAATCTGAACCTCCCCAAACTCTTAAAGTTAAATGAAAATTCATATTTTTTTTGAGTCAGGGAAGATGCTTGAAAAGGTCACATGAAATTTGCAATGCATACAGTTTAAGTTTATCACAGTATCAATTTTGAAAGCCAAGAAGCAGGCCTACCCAAAAGATACGTGAATCTCGTGGTCATTACAGTGAAATCCACCCTACAGATTGCACAACAGAATACATACAGTATGTAAGATCAAACCGTTTTAGCAGCATGAACAGTTCTTCTTCTGTCTTACAAAGCAAGATTACCGGGAGTCAAGGCTCAAATTTGTGACGTCATCAAGCAACACTTTATGAAGCTGATCTATTGATAATGAATGGGAGGATGACTGTGGAAAATATTTGAGCCACAAGCTTTTTCTAGAGAGGCACTAACACCGTAGACTTATCTGTGCCCGTGCTCCTGCTTTTCACTGTCAATAGATCACCGGCAAAAGGCATCAGATTGGAGTCTTGACTCTTTTAGCTAAACTTGTTCATGTGCTGAAAATGTAAATAAACTGTCTAAGATGGCAAAAATAACAGCATTCATTTTTGCTTTAACTAACAGGAGAGCACAATCTATTCAGTATTATTATTAGTATTCATTCTGTTTTTATATCATACTGCACTGATGATTTTGTTATTATGAAAGACAATTGATAAAGATTAGCTGTTGTCCCTCCTTCAGATGAGAATAAAAAACAAACATCTGTATTTGAAGTTTTATTGGCAGTTTTGTGTGATGTCTATGTTAATGTCCATGTGCTACATTCCTATGGTTCCTCTCAGCACACATTGCCTTCTCTCCATCTGTGCTGCGGCCATCGATGAAATCCCAGTGCAAATCATAGATGGATCCAACTTTTCAGAAAATCTGTTTAGGAATTCATGCACTAAAATAACAATACTTATTATTTAATTTATCCCTGATGTAAGCAAGTAAATCACTGAAGAATTTGATAACATAAAAAACATCATTATAAATTAATGTTGACTATTTTTGGAAATTGTTCAGTGGGCTACACAGACAAAATTGGAGAGCTGTGTGAGAGGGTTGAAAGGGAAGTAAGGGGAAAACAAAGACCATATGAGGAGTATCTGTATTAACCCTTTGTTAAATCAACATCTTCTGTCATTTCTGCAGCCTAAGTTCTTTTTTGTGCTCTGATAATAGAAATAACATACATCATATATTCAATCATATGCGTTGTTGCGGTTGATGATGATTAAAAAATACCCAAAAAAGTCACCCACTGAGATAGTGGGAAACCATGTCACTTTTTAACAGCCAAGAAATATGTGTTAATCATAACACCAGTGCTATATTATATGATTTATTAAAACACACATACAGAAATGGTCACAGAGTTGGAGGTAATGGAAAGTGGGATATATACGTTAACTGCCAGTGGCGTGACTCAAGTTTTCCAGCAACATGTAGTTGCAAATCCTCTGGGAAACCCCTCTGATCCTATCTATGCTGGAGAATCATTACCTCCTTATGTGGCTTTCATTATGGAAAATGGCAGATCCACTGGAGTTTGAAAGCATTAATGCAAATGCCGAAGGTGATTTAGAATTGACTGGAGGTTAAAAGACAAAGGAAAAAGAGGAATAATGAGAAATCTAATGAAGATGTGACATACGTAGTTGACATGAAAGTATTCAGGTGCCTCACTTCAGCATGAAATAGCAGTGGGTGTGGAACAAAATTGGATATATTCTGTCAGTGAAATTAACAAGAAGCGGAAGTGTCCCAAAAAGCTGTGCTTCTAAACAACTTGAATGAATGAATGTTGAGCATTTAAGTTGTATATGAAACAAGGTGATTTCTGTGGTTTTATGATGGTAGAAAGGAGGAAACTGAGCTGAGTCAGTGCTGCCAGGCTTTAAATGAGTTTTACCAGAGCAGGTTTATCTTTATTATTTCATTTATTGGGTAAGACCATAGGTTGCTCCACTTAAGTGCTAGTGTCAGGAGAATGGGCATCCTGAGCGAGTGTGTAGTGAGGACATGATATAGGATGTAGGCCCACACTGCTGTATGTGCAAGATGTGAGTAGATGGATGTTTTGTGGAGCACTGTGAATGAAAGAGGGAACAGGTAAAGTGCTTACATTGTAAAGGAAATCATGGAGCTGGGTCAGCAGCTTCCACTGACAGATAAAGGAATGGAAAGTTGCAACAGTGAAAGCAAAGAAATGAGTGTTGTATGCTGAAGTAGTGAAGCGAAAGATGATTCTTTGTCATCAAGAGAGCAAATTAAGCTGTCAAAGGGAAGAGAAGTTCAGGTTCCTTGCCAAGATGAAGTAGGATTCCTTTTATTTATTGCAGTGGTCATAAACTGTGCCATGGAAATAGAAGGAAAGTGAGAGCGGATAAAGATGGCAAAAGATGCTGCTCTAAGATTCCCTGATATTACTGATGTTGCAGGAGAAAATCTTTAGATTAGTATTGAAAGTATTGAAAGCGATTCATATAATCTCAGGGACAAAGTTCAGAGTGATAAAGTAGTTTAATACAGTTGTATGAAGAATTGGGAGATAGGAATTAAGAGTTTAGAAATGTAATTAATTTTACTGCCTTTGCATTGCACAGTTCAGTTCAAGGATGCAGGGCGGGTTCAGTTTGAAGGGTGGGTTGTACGAAATATAGTGGGGGTTTTTTCTTATACTGCTGAAGTAATTAATAAAATCCAGTAGTTGTCACAACAGTTTGGATAATAACCGCTATAAATGCAAAAGATGAATTAGAAAACCACCTCTTTCACCTAGCTGACAACAAACATAGCAAATGTTAAGAGTTCATTTTGACAATTATTTGGAATTCACAAAAGTTATTTGCCCATTCATAGATCTGATATGGCTCTGGGGAGGCTGTTCAAAACTATCTAAAGTGTTAAAATAACTCTGAATGGTGTGGACTTATATAAACACTGGCATAGTCTTGATTTTTAACACTGACAATCAGATCTAGTATTTTTTTTAAGTTCATGAATTCAGTTCTACCCTCTACCAGCCACTGAAATCCATGCAGTATGTATCCCATCCTCCAACCCGGTTCCAGCCGCTCAGCAGTTCTCTCTGCCGTTCCCACAGATATTGGGCTTTGAGTTGACAGATCTAATTAGAGACATGGTTCAAGCCCAAGCCCATGATGAAATAAGAGACAAAGGATCTGCGAGCTAATACTTTTGGCTCCCACTCCTTATGTAATAATTCAGTACATGAAGTTCTAAGCCTACCATTTTCCTCTTAGTGATCTGGTGTCATGAGGCGCATGTAAAAAGTAGACCAAAACATTTAGGCATTGTAGGCTGCAGAGTGATGCTGTCATTCTTGGCATAGTGGATTTCTATGATATTTCTCCACTCTAATGTCACTTAAAGCGCTGTGGCAAGCCGTTAGCTCAGTAGAGGAGAGGGTGTCGGTGCAGTCTGAGATTATGGCCATACATGCCAGATGCCTGCCAGCTTATTGTTTCAGGTGAGTGTTAGCAAGTGAAGTCAAGTCATACATCACACCAGCTCGAGACATATCTCACTCAAGCATCAAAGAGTTGTAAATTACAGATGGGTTATTTAGTCAATATCACATTCACTTCTGAGAGAATGCCCTACTTCATTACGGGAGCTTCCTCAGTTTCTCCTTGGGCTTTTTTTTTTTGAAGTCAGTTCCAAGGCATCTGCTTCCTAAACAATAACAGGATAAGGCCTCATGTGGAGCGCCTGGAAAAGGTTCTTATATGGGCTTGGCCACTCTGAGGGGCATTTGCAGGAAGTGGCAGTGAATCCTGAATGAAAATGAAAACAAACAACTAAACAATACCCCTAACTCCATACCCCCTTTAAATTTGTGGGACAGAACACATGTGAGAGCCTCTGGCACTTTGTTGTTTGACCCGGTGTAGCAGTACAAGCAATAACCCATAAGTCACATTTTGCACAGTTTGCCGAGAGAAAAAAAATCTATTATAATAAATGAATTGCTGCAGATGACTCATGCCTCAAAGGGGTGAAGATTGGAAACTTGGTAGAACATAATGATTAGAGATGTGCTATTATGAATCACTTTTCATTACAAGCTGGGGTGATGTCAGATAAGCATAACTGGGTTTTCCATATTCACAATGTCATGGTTTATAAAAACAGGGACATTGGGCTTATCACACTTTATGACCAGTAAACTATATCCCTGTTCCTCTTGGCGTAACCTATTGGCGTGGTTAGTCCGGGCTGTCATCACCATGAATAATATTTCATCTATTATATTCCATTTTCCATTATATGAATACAAAGTGCAGACTGATTAGCTGTGGTTGAAAGTGTGTTGTAAATTAAATGTCTAATGCAAAGCAGTGACTTGATATACTACCAACAATCTTTGTACCTTGTAATCTTGTAAGACTGCTGGGATGAAAGAGTTCATTGTCACTTGGTCTTTGCTTAAAGCTTGAGTACTTTTTTTTAGTACATTATGTGTACATACACATAGACTTGAGTGAAGTACTTGCTGAAGGAAAAAAATCTTTCTGATTGCACTGATGACTACATTACAAGCAACACAAACAAACAATTTCCAGCTTCAAAACAGATGTAAAACTAATGTAAAGTTAAAGTAAGTTATGTTTTCAATCTGATGAAATAAACATACTCAAAGCCAGCTATGGAACATAAGCGGTGCCAAAGATGGGTGCCATACTCCCATTCTGGACTGGGCCTTGAAACATCCAGTTCCGCATTACAGATTATATGAATCTGTGAGAGAGGGAGATACTATTGTCAAATTACACCTGAGCACATGCAGCCCTGCTCTGGATGTCAGGTTACATCTGCTGATGGATCATTCTGCATTTGAGCTGCCACTGGTCTTTTACTTAATTTGACTCAGCATTAGAGGTTTGGAAACAATCAACCTGACAGTACTGTTTTAAATCGATATTGCTACTATCTGTTTCAGTCAAATCGTTAATCGTTATCTTTCCAAGTACCATCATCACATTATGTTTTCTCAATGAGTTTGGTTAAAGACCAGCATTCTTAAAACGTTTACTTTGAGAGATATCGTCTATTTTGTAACTTTCCCCCTTAGTAATGGAAAAGCCTTTGGGAAAAAGTTAATGTGCAGTGAATGAGGAATATGAAAGACGGGCCCATAGAGAACAACCATTTTCAGAAGAATTCTGTTGTGTTTACTGTTATAACTGCCAAACCAATGGTAATGCAAGGGCATGCTGGGAGCAGGGAGAGAGAGAAAGGGTTTTATAATCTTGGCTAATGGGCAGAGCCTGGGCTGTATAGCTAGAGCAGGGTCTCCCCTGCTCTAGCTATACAGCCCAGGCCCAGGCACTACTGTTAGTGGTGGACACAGTAATAATGCCTCAGAGCCTCACTCTGACATTGTTTTGAGTATCACATGCGTGTATGGATCGAAGAGAAGAATTGACACACATCTCACGCACACTCTGACCTAACACATACACCAGCTTTGCCACCTATCCTCCCCCAATAAATACGGGTGTGTTCAGTATTTAGCACACTCCTTTTGAGATAACGCAAAGCCAGCTTGTACTGTGCACTATACACAGTGTGCTGAAGCATTAGCATGCACCGGAGCAAACTAAATAAACACTGGACACAGATGTGAAACTGCTTCCAGTCTTCTCATCTCATAACATTAAGTTGATCCATGTGCTTATTTAAAAAAAAAAAAAAAAAGGTGCATCCCTATAATTCGAGGCAAAGGCAAAGACTCGGAAAGCTCCAATTGTGGCTTTGCCCAGAGTGTTGTCGTAGATCTTCTTCGAGGTCTGCCAACGCCGCTGTATTCATGTCACTTAGTGGAGACAAAGCGTTGATGACACTGTAAGGTGCACAATGCATGATCAATCCACCTGAGCACATAGCAAAAGATGATCATGTCACTCAAATTGCATCATGTTAGCGTTAATATGGTGTTTCACACAGGTATACATCATAGTAAGTAGCTCTTCCCTGTTCCATGGAAAAAAAGGTGGTAGGAGGTAAGGAGGTAACGGAGAAAAAGAGTTACTTTCAGTCAAATAGGACATATTCCTATGTTTCCAAAGGGACAAATAAATCTTGAATTTTTTTGAAAAAGTCCTGGAACCCAAAAAATACAAAAATGGAGTAGGCCAGAAAATAGATCAATGTATTTAGCTCTGCCAGTCTTGTTCTCAATGAGATTCAGTTTTGACACATACAAAACCAATTTTCTCTTTGTGTTGAATTTTCCTTGTTAGATCCTTTAAAATCAGGCCTTAGTGATCACATTGCATTCGTGCAAAAAAAAGGTTATGATTTATACTGAAAAAAAGGGGATTGAAGAAGCAGCTATTCAATTTTCTGATGTGCAATACTTGCACAGAATTAATTGAATAAATTGGTCTGATTCCACCAGTGTTCACCTGAGCTCAACTACAGGCTACCTGATAAAGGAACCTTATAATTGGACTCTAATGATGTGCATCAAAACTGAACAAGGTAAGGTTTGTATGAGCATGATTTAAAGCAACCGTTGCTTTTGAAGTTATCATATTACCCCAGCTCCGCTAGCCAAACCTGTTCCAGCCCATAGTTGCTCCTGTGAGGACGATACTAGAGTAGATTATTAGACTATCATTTTTATCAACACAAGCAGACTTGGCACAGAGGTGTACGTGAGGAAGGATAATCGGCTCTCTCTGAAATAGCTGCCCTTGCTCAGACCATTACCTCCAAATACACCAGGTAGCTGCTGGCTATGGGAGTGACTGTTAAGTTATCGTGTGTGTGTGTGTGTGTGTGTGTGTGTGTGTGTGTGTGTGTGCGTGTGTGTTTGTGTGTGTGTGTGTGTTGGGGGTGGGAGGCGGGCTCTGAGGGTTTTGAGGTTTGGGCTCCTTCACATACACCTGAAAAACTGCATCCTATACCCTAATATCTGCCAGGGACTAAGCCTCTGGCTTTCATTTCAAATGTAATTCATGTCAGGCCAACTCTGCCACCAGCCACTAAGTCACAGTGATTTAACAAACCACTTAGAAGCTGACATCAGTAAAGCTGATGTGCTCATGTCTGGAGAATGTGCCTGTGCATTTTAAGGCTTATAGGGTTTGTGTGCCTTTCTTAAACAATACTGTATCTCAAGGGCCCGAGTTTATCAGCATCTTGAGCATCCAATACTTCTTACAATCAATTAAATTTTTTTGAACCACAGTTTGAATCACAAAGTCATTACAGAAATACGCCAGCTAATCCATCACACAACGTCAAAGCAAACAAATCAACATCCAAATTAAGCCTGTGGATTGTTGGCAAGTTGTAACATACGTACCACAGGAGTTGAACCGAAAATGTGGCTAGACATTGTCCTAAGGAAGAATTTCAAGCTTATCCTGGTGAGCGCTGCATAGGGGTCACCTGAGGTCTGCGCTCTGTGCTATCATACCTGAAGTAAGCCCTCATCTCTCCAAAAGACTATTTTTTATTTATCTTTGTTTTGACAGCACTCTTTATTTATAGGGGAGGAACAATCATCACACTGTTCATATATGCCAGATAAGAAACCTGAAGATTTATAGAGCTGTACATGCAGATATTACAGTATTCAAAGATCAAGGATGAGAATAAAAAATAAAGGTGCATCCACAAAAGCTCTTGTAAAAATCAAATGTCATAGCTTATTGATATTCGAGTTGTGGTAGAAAAATAAAAGCAGGTTTTACTTGGATTAGATTTGTGTTGATGGTGATGTATGTTATTGCAATGCTCCTGTTACTGGGATATACCTACAGAGACAGCACATTTTCAACTTCATGCTTCAGAAGTCATTTGAGTGTAATAATGTTATTACACACTGGGTGACAATTATTAAAGTGAACTTTTGCCGAACCATCCTAACCAACACCAAAGAGTATGGATTCAGTGGCTGCTAATCCCATTTTCATGAAACAAAAAGTAATCCTCTTAGCACATGAAATTTAGCTTATTAGCCGGTCTTCTATCACCCCATTAAGAGAAAGACGAAGGATTATACTCACTCTGCATTAGTGTTAATTTTTCCTTTTAGTCCAAATAGCCAAGGTTCCTTTGTGTCAGTGATGACTTTCACTTAATCTTCTCTTCATCATCTTCTTTTGCAGATGAGAAAATACACAGCAAAATGGGGCTTAAACAAATTGCTATTCAAAGCATCAGACTAATAGAGAGAGTCAACTTGCATGGCTTAAAAGGATAATGAGTTGTTTTCTGACTTACATTAAATGTTTGTTTGTAAATCAATGCGTGCTCAGCATCATGACAGTCTCTGTGAACTTAAAGCAATACACCAGATTGGCCACTGGTCAAGTTACTCATTATGGGATGAGAACAAAGATACCAAAATCATCCATGCCCAAGGGGCGGGGCCACAGGGGCGGCAAGGCTTTTTGCTGACACTCCAGATGAGGAGTGAATCAGATTATCTAATGTTCTTGAGAATAATTTGTCCCGATATTTATTATTACCATACTTCTCTCTGAAATACCAAACTCCAATCATATCCAAAACAACACTTGCTGCCTCAAGGTATCTGCTGGCAATTGGCTACCACTCTGAAGTCAAGTTCAAAAGTTCAGCGCTCCCCTCCCACCTCTACCCTTCTGAGAGAGGAGCCAAACTCAGCTACATCAAAGGCATGATCAACTGACCATCATTTTATGCTGCAACATGTTGCTATTATAAGGAATACATAATAACCATAAGCAAATCACATCAACCAATAAAGTCCGCACACTGTTATGTGCTCCCATGGTGTATTTATTAAAACCTTAAATGCTGTGACGTTTTGAGCACACAGGCTCTTCATCAGGCCTACATCATGACTGTGGCATCAATTTAGTTGTAGCTAAAAGCTAACTTGTCATTACTGTTAATGTTAGCTTGGCAGCACCAAACAGTAGTGAGTTTGTTTGCTAATGCTACCAAGGCAGCCCCATGTAAAGTTTTGCTGATGCTGAATGGTAAATGTTCAGATCAAATAAGTATAACGTTACTGGGGGTGTTAGTTAGGGGGGGGTATAGATTACTGTTACACAGTAAGTCACATATTTCCAGTTGTAGGTCGTATAACATCTGCTGACTGCTAATAATCCAGCAATTTTATCTCAAGTCTAAACTGACTTGTTGCTTTTTCCTTTATTAATGTTAAATATTGTTACAGTAAAGTGCACTTCACCCAAAACAAAGTTAATCCATGCATTACATTCAAACTAGAAACTACAGTATATTGTACAATTTTATTAATCTTTAGAGAAGAGTCAGTATAATAAAATGTGCCTCCTAATGATGTCATTGGAGGGAACTCTTTAATGAAATTATGTGTATTGATTTAATAAGTCATAGCCAGGGAAATTATTGGGAAAACATCTAACTTTGATTTACCTTTTACAGTGAATAAGCCTTCATATGAATTAAAATCTCAACAAAACATTGCATTCAAATAGCAAACAAATTATATATAAAATGACCCCTAAATGTGTCCTGCCACCACTGTGCTCCATGCTAACTAGCATTATGCAAAGTAAGACAAATGACTTTTTAGCAATAATATGTTAGCAATTTTTATTATATGGCCTGTAGTCAAATGTCATAAATGCAATACAGTTTATGTCACAACAGTATATTTTTGGAACTATTTTAGGTGAGCAAACATACAGTAGGCCTATTCTTCTGCTGCACAGTGATTTTTTAGCCTACAGTCACCCATCGCCCCCCACATTCACTTCCTGCTGAAACAAAACAAGTTATGCTCCAAGTCTGAAGAGAGACTGAAGAGAGACCTTTTGACAGGGAAAGTACTACAGAATGTTATTTTTGTATCATATTTTGTGCAAATTTTACCAGTCTCCTACACAAAAATGCTAGACTTAGCCACATATCAATTTCAATGAACTTTCCATTTAGCTTTCCAGCTGCTACAAGTTTTCATTTTCTCACATTTGGGATAGTGATAGTTGCCTACCATCACATAACATATGCTAAAGGATTAACATTAACTTTCTGATTTACTGGGGACACATGGATTTTGGTGTCTATGTTCTCATCAGCAGGTAAGTTGACTAAAGGTAGGTAGGTCCTCTGTGTACAGCATCTGCCTCCTGTAAAACGTTTGGGGGGGGAAGTTTATGGAAGTGAGAGATGATGAGTGGGTATTTTAAATGGAGAGAGCTGTGGTTTGGCTGAAAGCCAATGCAAAAGTCTATATCCAGTCCTTTGAAACATACTCTTTGCATTCACTTTCATTACTGATTCTTGGCCAGTTTAATACCTTGTCAGCTCATTTTCTTTGTGTTTTGACTATTTTATGAGAAAACCACCACATGTAAAGAGGCTGAGATGCTTTGTTCTTTAAATCATTATATTTACAAGTGCAACAAAACAGCAAACAACACGTTTCACATACTGTACAACCTCTTCATGGTCACTGTAGATCCAAGCATCTCTGACTGGTTTTCTCATGCTGAATAATGGATATCTGCTGTTTCTGCCAGCACCGAGGAATGCACTGCTGTATGCTGAGCACCCACTGGATTTGATTTTATTTGTTAGTTCATATCTTCTCGTCTGTATGCTAAGTATCATTACAAACCATGTTTGTTATCACTATGTAGCTGTATTGGTCTCTGCTGCAGCTGCAATGAACATGCATCCCATTGATCTCATCTCCAATTACTGGACCCATTAGAATTATTGCCAACAATATCAGTCTGACAAAGAGGGGCCTAGTCAAATAATGAGAAATAAAGGTAACACACTGATGTTAAAAAAAAACATTTTACAGGGAGCAAATAGCAGAGTTGACAACAAATGCAACGGAGCATGACAGAATTTTACAGAATATGAAGATTACAAACTCATTTCATTTGTAAGCAATTAATTGTCATAAATTACTAGGAAAATTTGAGACAGAGATCCTGAATCAGAGCAAAAGCATCTTAAAGCATCCTGACGCTAAATTAATCTAAATTCATCTAGTCAAGTCATGTTCATTTATATAGTCCTTTATCACAAGCATGTCTCAAAGGCTTTACATATCATCATATACATACTATATTTAACTATATCCCATACTACATCATATATACATACTACATATACATCATATACTACATCATATACTGTAGTACACACAAACACACTCACACCAATGGGCAATTTGGAGCCTTCAGTGCACCTGACTTGCATGGCTCTGGACTGTCTTTGTTCCCGGGCCAGCTTCCATGCAGAACTGTGATCTCAACCGCTATAATCAGACTGTCTCCAAATTCTGCTCCAAATCTTCCAACTAACTATATTAGTTGAGATGCCCTGTGGGAAACCTCAAATAGATTTCAGCCAAATGATTTCATAAAACATCTTAATCTTCTAAGTCACAGTAAAGTCTATGAACTGTGGCTGTAATACTATTAAACATTATTAGATTGTGTGGTAATTAATTCCAGACAAACTGCAAACTACAGATATGTTAAAAATTAGTGACGCTGATAAAACTGTAGGGCTACAAATGGAAACACATTATCAGGCTGAGTGATGCAAAGTCTGCACACATGCAGTCTGCATGTTCAAATATGGAGATTATTCTCAGCATTCTCTATGTAAATAGCATTTACATGGCTCTGTATGAATATGAACCCTCTTTTTTTGCATCTATGATATGAAGTCTTGTCTGATTTTTGATAACATTAAGGTTATGAAGCCCTTAGCTAACACAATCAACTGAAAATATTCTCCTTCCAGAGCCTATTTGTATTGGAAAGTAATTCATAAATGTGTTTTGACATGACATCAGAATGTGTTTTGACACAACAGACGAAATTAAAAGGCATGACAAGATTCAAAAGAATCTTGATACTGTGTGACTCACTGAAAGGGGGACTGCTAATTTTTCACAATAAAATGATAGACAGAAGTTATCAAAGGAAATAATTAATTTGATTGGCTCAAGACCAGCTATATGAAACTCAATGTGAGACTTTATTTCATTTAATTGTTATAAACAAAAATGTAATGCATATTTAGTATAGCATATGCGTATTCACATGCAATATGGATAGCTCAAGTGTCCAAAGAATACAGTAAATGTGAAATCTCTTGGTTGTGTATGATAGCAATTATTCAACAAGAGGAACTTGGACCTAGTGCCACATCAAGTCTAAATATGGGTGTTTAAAGTATGCAATCACAACATCCCAAACTGGACGTCATGCTTGACATACATATAGTGCTTGTAATTCTGACATGTAAATGTGTTTGCGAAGTCCTCATCAGAGCGTCTCCCTGTGAGAGACAGCAACTTTGAAAGTGATATACTGTATATCACCGCTGCCGGATGAAACTGTATCCAAAAAAACATCTTGTCAGGAAGAAAAACAGCTTGTCATTGTCATTGTTAACCATGCATTGTGAGATTCTACGAAAGTGTCATCAAAATACTAAGCACAAAAATGACCATGGATGCTTTCAAATCAAGACAAAAATAATAAAGGCATTCACGATACATTTTTTGTCTCAGACAGGAGTAAAAGACTGATCAGAGATATTAGTTGCTCATATGGAAGACAAGGAACTTTAAGCCACAACTGGCCATTCATTTTGCTGAAGATAGTAAGGTCGCTGTGCTCCACCAGAGCCTGCAGTGATGGATTAGAAAGGCCCATTTCTAAGATATTACAATGCAGCGCCTCAGTGGTGCTGTGCCTGTCACACTGTGTCAAGGAGGGGTGCCACTGTCCATGCTAAGCACGAAAACAAAGCATCGCAACTACGTGCCTTTACATACCGCCTTGACTCCCTATAGGAAGATATATCTTCTCAGTATGCAAGGTTGGTAAAGAAACTCAAATAATCTTGTGATAGTCTTTGAGGGAGAAATCCACCCATGTATGCCAAAGTGATGCACACTGCAGCTCTACATGCACAGTGCTAACTACTCGACAGGGTTGCCATTGCGCCATAATTCCCCCAAACCTGTGTGTGATTCATGGTGGCCAGTTGCACAGTCAGATCCACACAAGTAGAAAACACAAGTCAGAATCCATGAGCTCAAATCTTTCTGTTCCAGCTGTCTTGTGTGTTTGTTTAAGATACTTAAGAGAGTTGGTTGGAGCTGCAACTTTGCCTCTGGGATGCAGCTGGTGGGGATACTGGGGATACAGGTGTAATGTGCAGGGGTCCCTAATGAGCTCCACAGAGGTTAAGCTACTATCCAATGTGGAGCGCTGATAGCAACATTTGAAAACAGCATTATTTTTTAAACGTTCTACCCCAAATTAAAATGAATTGCAATATCTTTGTTTTGTTGTTTTTTATTTTTTTACATTCTGCCTTCAAGATACTGTTCCCGATATAATCAAATTTCAGTTAACAACTCTTTTCCAAAATGTTAAACTACCCAAACAAAACAAAGTAATGACAACATTTGTAAAACAATATAGGGAAAACTTGCCTGTTTGGCAGTCCAATTGCTTTCATATTAAGTTTTCATAGTATTCACACGTCCACACATGCCCTTGAGGACTGAGAAGTAAAGCTCTGTTCTTTGGCAAAGTTTTGACTAACACAAATGGATAGATTGAATTGAAAGTGGCATGTGTAAAAGTTGTGGCTGACAGATGGCAGATGGGAAAGGCTGTGAACGTCTTCACGTCACAGTCGGGGTGAGATGGACAGAGGAGAGGGGAATGAGTGGCAGGATGCGCCCTGCGGTCTGTGAATCTTCAATAAGCACACACAAACACTGCAGAGAACTGCATATATAAACACAAATAAACGAGTTTTTCACAAAATATTTTTTCATAACTTTTGTATTATATTTTTGTTTTTCATTTTGACATAATGATTATGTACTTTTCCTTTTCCTTCCTCAAGCAATTATCACAAGCCTTGTTGGATGGAATGAATGGTCCGTTTTATAATACAACTATTACGATTAGTCCTGTTAGTTCTCACTGGTTTCTACTCTGCTTGACAGACCAGACTGAAGTGTTCCCTGTATTGTGCAGCCTATTGTGTACCCAGAGGCTCTTTTCTTTTCAAAGTGGGTCTCTCGGCTCAGAGGCTCCTTGGAGCAGAGAGGGATAGAGTCATATCACAGAATGGGAGGACAGGCCATAAACTGCCCCTGTGGTTTAAACCATCCAGGAAATCCCACTGCATGACATTCCACTGCACTTTAATTGAAATGTTACAGCGAAACTACCCACAGGAAGCAGCTTAAGTCCTAGTATGGATGAATCAGAACAGCGCTACAGAGGGCAAACCAACTTTGAAAGAAGGATGAAGCGCAAGGAGAAATTAAATGAGAATACAAATATTCTTCTCTTTTTGCAGTATTTTACTTTTTCCATATTGAATGTCTTATTTCAGGGCTTTGGTGTTATTTCAGCCAGTGTGTCTTTTTTTTTTATCACAGGTCATGAAGTCAATTCAATACACACTCTGCAAAATAAAACTTTACAGCTATGCAAAGCTATATTGCTCCTGCTGTATGCACGGATTTAAACCGTAGTTATTTGGGAACTAGATGCAAGCTCTCTTCCTCAAAGGAACAAGGATGCTATTTCTATGAAGTAGACCTCACTCAGTTCAGCATTGTGGGTTTTGGCTTCAGATTTATGAAGATATGTTTCATGATATTTGACGGAGTTTCAAACTGAATGAGATCCTATGAGCAGCAAAAGGCAATATGAATTTGAACGCTGTATCTCATGACCATGCATTATGTATGCACTGCACAACAGTTTAGACAAGACAGAAGTTGCAGAGAAATGATATGTCATGAATAAAAAAAAAACCTCACAATGTTATCTTCCCTTAAGTGAATGATACACCGGCATGCTTTCGGTGTTAGAAATACTGGATGGAAACTGAAACAATAATGGATAAATGTAAGCATGATATGATGAATGTCAGTCTCACTGCAGGGAGGCAGGTAGGAAGAGTAAGTGGGAGTTTATGGATGCAGATGGCATCTGTCACCCTGAAGCATCTGTCAGTACAGGCAGCAGGGAACATTACCTCTCTTTAAATGTATCTTCTTTGGTCCTGCAGCATGATGGAGCACTACACAGTACAGTAAATAGTACACTTAAGAACACACGTGGTAACTGTGGACAATTGCAGTGTCATAACACACAGTATTATGTAGCCGGCCTCCAGTGAGAAGCCTGTTGCAGATAATAGATTTGACAGTGCGAACACTGTGTGCTGTCTCCAAGGAACCATTTAATTTACAAGCCATTGAAATGATTACAAGCACAATGTTCTGAACATATTAACAAAAGTGCTGATGATTTCCCCCCCTCCCCCCATAGTATTACGCTATTTACAATCCCCATGACAACCAAAGGTTCCGTGATCAGGGTCCATTAAAGCACATTTCATCCTCTGCCCACTTCACAGTCTGACAGAGATAATCCAGGGACAGACACAGAAATACATTTATGGAAATGGAAGAGAACGAGTTAATAAAATCAACTCTGTCAAAATGTCAGCATACCAGAAAAAACATTGAGCAGGGATTCAATTACGCTGCTTACCAGAACAAACCTACAGTAAGTTCATGACCTCATTCTCAGTCCTGGTCACTCTTCTGGTCGATCTTCATTTCAGCTGTTGGAAAATGGCTTGAATGCATTTATACTTTATTTATACTTTTTTTTTTCTTTTAATCTGTGTTTCTCAAATGATTTGCATGTTTTTTGAAACCCTCCCGAGAGCTGTGGATGTTAATGTTCCATGGAGTTTCATTATTTTATAAATCTCACAAAACCTCTTCGCAGCAGCCAAGAGATTGATCATTCCTGCACCCTGCTGAGATAATAATAACGTTTATGACGTTAGTAGATGAAATGAACGCAGATGACATCTAGCTGCATTATATTTAAGCATGTGTAGGAGATGCAAGGACTGTAAAAGCACGTAGGCTTTAGTGCACTCTGCCTTTGTTCAGGTGGTAGAGTCTTATACTGTGTATCGGATATATGGGCATTAGGCTGCTGGAACATCTAAGAAAAACATCCCGGAAATACTGGGAATTACTGGGAGTACTAGCACTGAGAAGGAACCTAATAAAATTGCCCAGCTGACACCATCACATGAAATGGTGACTCACTTTTGACAAGATAGAATGTAACACAATTAAATCATAGCAATAATAAAAAATGCCTTGGGAGATTTTTATTCCTTTGCACACTGTGGATGTAAGTTTTGTCACTTCTTTTTTTTTTTTCATTTGAAGCTTATTTGTAGCTAAATGCTGCTGTTATTGAGTTTTTATTATTGATCTCTATCATTTGTTTGATGCTTCTGAACCACTTGTTCTTCAGAGCAGCGTGTACATAGTTTGATATGGAATTCAAAGATACATCACTCTTTGTTGCTCATAGCATCCAACTGAAACAAGTGTCCCACTTTTAATATAAATAAATGTATGTGTTGCGACTCTATATTGCCAACTGATATAAAACAATAGTGATCCCAACTATGAAAGCTTTGACATTTGTTACATTTGCTGTTCTAAACACCTGCTGCCTGTTAGGTGGAAAAATCCTCTGGCGCAAAGGAAGTGATGCGTTGTATGTTTCCAGCAGCAGCAGCGGTTCATTTGGAATAAATAGAAATAACTTGGTAGTTAGCATGAGCAGCGATAGCCACCATGGCTGAACAGACAAAGAAAAGGCCGGTACCTGCAGACTCAAACTTCATCAACAGAAAATCAAAGGAAAAAGGCGTCACAGTAGCCTACTGGACACAGTTTGATTGCCAAGTGATGTGTGGGAAGTGCAGTGCAGTGCAACACCACAGTATCATCGCTTATCAGCAAAGATGTTGCCAACGTAATTTAAAAAAAAACAACACATTTGTCCTGGTACCTGCAACATCCTGCTGGGTTTCTCTATATTTATTTTGATTCAACCTTTATCTAACCAGGCATCTCATGTTCCACGACAGCCTGGCGAGAGGCAAAATGACAAAGACACATGACAGCACTGGTAAAGAACATTTTTTGTCATTAATTCCATTTGTGCCTGTAAACGTCTGTGATAGAGTCCTTGAAGGCAGAGAGAGAGATTAAATTGTCCAATTCAGAGTCTTTTGCAACTCAGTCCAGTCGCTGGGAGCAGCAACCTGGGGAGTGGCCAAGGGAGGTTTCGGGCAGACTGAGTGTTATGGGAAGCTGATGTGATTTGTAATGATACCTACAGATCTATAGGGAGCATCGGTGACAAACCTGATAGGTGAATACAAAACATCATTGTATTGCCTACAAACCTATGAATAACATCACCATAATTTAACATCGGTAGGACGGTCATTTGGATCACAGCCATTTTATGAGATGTTTAATCATGATTTTTTTTTACAAACAAATTAGAGTAAAAACAACACATTCCCATGTGTGATCTATTTCTATCTTTATTAAACCATCCAAATAGATGCAGGGCATTTGCAGCAATAAAAAATATACTAAGCAAATTTTCCAGTGTTAATAAGTGTTGATTATTCAGTGTTGATTGGAGTATTGTTTGTTCACACATAGAGCTGATGCGGCTCTGCAGCGGGGGTGTTAAACTACCTCTGATGGGTGTGTACTAAGATAAACACTGGCTTAGTGCTTATTTTTACACTCTCAGAGTTAAATTAACACTGACGGTTTTGCTGCGTATTAAAGACATTTAAGACAATAGTCAATGATTACTTAAATTCATATATCATTAAGAATTCATTCAGTTAAGTCACAGGCTTGGAAACTAGTTCTCCCTCCACTGGCCCTCCTCTGTGGATGGCTTCCCTCCTGGTGAGATAAGATTAAAATTACAAGAATTTAACAGAGGAGATGTTACAGCCACACTGCACTGCCTTCTATGGCTCTGTGCACACTGCTTTCCAAGTTAATCTTCACGCTAACTTAAATAATGGGCTCAAATGACTTCATAATTTGCCTTGACCTAGAACCTGTGATTTCTCAAATGACATTCCAAATATGAAGATACGAAAGAAGTTGTGTTATATAATTAAATAGTCGATAAACTGATGAACTTAAGGCTAAAGACAAAAACTGCACCATGAAGTCTGCACATTTGAAGCAAGTTAGTACTTAGGTACATCATACTATAAAGCAAGGAATCTCTGTCTGTATGTGTGTCCTTCGCATATCTCGAGAACCGTTCGTCCGATCTACTTCACACTTGGCGGGTGTGTTGCTGGGGACTGATAGCCTACACCTATTGTGGGTTTTTTTTTGTGAACGGGCACTGCACTAGTATTCTTTAATTCAAAGTGAGACAGGAGGGAATTATGTAAATCAAACTTGACTTAAATGATTTTAATACTAGCACTCAAAAACTGTTGTTTGGCCAGTCAGAGGGCCAAGTCATGATCTCCTGTTTTATAATATGCTTCATAATATTCTTATGAAGTCTTTACATGGTTGGAGAAAAACCAACAGAGCATACAGTATACTGTTTATTTTTTTTTACCTTTTTGCACCATAATCATTGATTTAAAGTGTTGTGATGGCTCACGTTGAAAAAAAGATGAATCGGGAGGAAACTGAGTGCTAATCCACACTGAAGAAAAACAGAAAGATAACAACAAACAACAAGAGATTGACAAATTATGCCATGTTCAACTGCATGGACTGAGTGGGGGAGAGATGGGGCGGCTTGTAATCATCCCTGTAAATGGCTTCCACTGTCAATTGTTAAGTTTCCCAATTTCTTTGTGCTTCCAACGCGAATGTGATTTTTGCAACAGTAATTATGGATGACTATGGATGAACTGGGTAATATCAGATTTTATGCTCTGGTTTGCAATCATGAATCAGTAGTTACAATGTAATCAAACCACCCCTCTCAAAGTGGTTTGCACTGGTCACTAGAACTGATGGAATATAATGGCATTAGAACATTATTACTAAATCACCAGAGTGTGGAAAAAACCTAAACAGCATAACTTAAGTATAGTCTTATGAACAGTTTTTATTGCATCTTGTGTGGATTTAATACACTGTATATCAAAGGGTAGGCCAAGTTTTCAAGTGCTGCAAGACTAAATCCGGAGGTGTTGGATCAATGCATGAGGAGAGCTCAATTAAAAATTAATTATGATTATGAGAGGTAAAGACATGATCATGTTTCTATAAAAAAGTCTTGATGAAGATTCATTTCACCTCTAATTAACCTCTAGTCTGGCTCATTAGCAGGTGTCACACCTCTTTCACCGCAAGTCCTTCAACATCCTATTAACCATGATGACAGGCACTGACAGGGAGCAGTTGAGGAAATGACCCAGAAGAGAAGATTCAAAGTAAAAAAAAATTTAAGTGGACAGAGGATCTAACTTGTCAAAACTTCTACTGTGTGGAGCATCCTGGTAGCTAATACAGTTACCTACACTGAATACAGAGTTATGCTGTGCTATATCATCTCTAAGGCTATAAATATAACAAAGGGAAGCAATCTCTGTACATATCGTGTGATACTCTATTGATCCCCAAAGGGAGGAATTTGTCTTTTTGCTTGGCTCTCTTCACTGGGAGGTCAAAGTGCTGGGTCAGCTGCAGCACAGCGCAACTGGAGCCGATAGGGATTCAGTGTCTTGCCCAAGGGCACAAGGGTACTTGACAGAGGCTTGAACCCTGGCCTTCCAGCTGAAGGGAGGTCTCTCTGATCATTACACCACCTGCTGCTCAATGGCTCAATCATGTCTCAAAGTCAGAGAAGCCATAAACCATAAAATAACAAAATGTCTAAATAAGGCAGCAAATGTATTAGGCTACTTCCAACAGTATTGTGCAAGGCATGGACAAACCACAAAATTACTTGAAATTATTTACGTAGAAAATTTTAAATATACAATTTAAATTTAAATACAATTTAAATATTTTATATGTTATATCCCAATTATGCTTTCTTTCATTAATCATATTTTTCCCACCAGAAAAAAAGCATGCCAGGAATTAACAGCCTCCAGCTGTGTGATCTTCCAAACATGTTTAGAATAAATGTTCCATGATATAACTGGCAGCGGTGTATTACAGACTGACTGAAGAAGCTTACCAAACATCCCTGGTTCCCAGAAACAACACAGACCTGGAACTAGACATTTGGGTGATGTAATATCACAATGAGCACACCTCTCTAGAGACATACTGTAAGTCTTATGGACCCACATACAGTGTATTGTGCCCTCACAAATTTCCACAACACTTGATAAATATTAGCCTACAAGTCAGTAAAAAACAAGCAGAATTAATGGGCTACATTCTCAGCTAAGTTAACACAATTTTATTATTTTATACAAAATCAGTTAAAAACAATATTCTCCAAGGATGATATACTATACTCATGTGATTAACAGATGGTTCTCTGATTTCAAAGTACTTTGATTCTCTTTGATTCGTAATTCTAACAAATACCAGCAAACATTTAACCACCTCTAATGCTAAATGAATTAGGCAACTTTGACAAGCCCCATTCAGCATTAACACTAGTGTTGATGTTGATTTAAGTGGATTTAAAGGGATTTCACTAAGTACTATGACACATTATGCTATTGACATCAAGGGCAAGATTGCAAGTGAGCACTTCAATGTAAAGGATCTATTGTTATATTTATTTGAAACCAGAAATGGGATTTTTTTGTTCTTTCTGAGACTCAATACCTCAGTATTATATTAGTCATGTTAAAAAAACACTATCTAAAATCTCATTGGCTATTGATACATGGAAACTGTGATTGGATCATTTGTTCAAACCCGATCATAGTAGTCTGAATATTGGACAGTGATAACAGTTTCCGGTGTTCATGCAGTTAGCTGTCTACATGTGTAGCTTACTGTATACCATCACCTAAGTGGAGTATACTCTGCTTACTGCTGTGTACAGTAACAGTATGTCTTCCTCTTCTATAATGCTAATAGGCATCTTCAAAAGTAATATAGGTGAATGTGTGCATCTGCATTGGAGGGCAAGCACACACTTTCCACTCCCAACTACAAGAACTGATTGAATTTGCCACATCACTGACATATTGTGTGTGTATTTGTTCAACGGTTCGCTTAACCCAGCATCTGTCATTGTTTCATTAACAAATTTGAACATGCCCGAGTTGCAAATGTTCCATTGATGACATCCTTCTTTTAACTGGGGATCATTTCACATAATTGCCATGCTCCCATCTGGTGTGAGGATGAAATGCATACATCAGAGTTGTCTGATGCAATGAGCATTTTATACTGAGCTATCAGGAGAAAATTCTGCCTTCGAACAGATTTTCAAAGTGGCAACCCAGGTTGTTTGACTGGATTGAAATTTCAACATGGTTGAGGCTGACTCTAACTCAGCTAAAGTGCTGTTTGATTTGGACTGGTGCTCAGTCGGTCTACTGATAGCAGATTACTAGGCTTCGTGCAAATGTAGGCACTGAGGTGCATTCAGATACTGTAAACAAGGTTAAGTAACGGCTTGTCAAACCATCTAAATGCAATATACCAAACAAATTTGTACCTAGAATTTGGTGTGGAACCAAATCAAACCCCAAACTTACAGCTGAGGAATTTGGTGAGCTTTCAAAGAAAGGTGCCAATAATTACTTTATACATCACTTTTACTATACCGTATACAGTTTTTTTTAAATAAATGCAGAAATATACTTGAAACACACAGGGAATGGGCTATTTTCCTACTTTTCTGAAAGACTACAATTTTCTGAGAGTTGAATATAGCTCATTATGTTAATCTTTTTGCTGCTTTTTTGGCTAATTGTTACTAAAGTTGCCAATAAATCTGGAGGGCCCTTTATCTACACAACATGGAAAAATAGGATCCTTTCACTGCAATCACCAAAGAAACCATCTGATGGACTATAATTATAAGCCCAATTCAGCTGCTTTGTTTCCTTCCCATGTTGATCTGTTAAATCCTAAAATTGCTGAAATTGCAGGTTGTTGCTAGGGCTAGAGGTGTAAATGAGAGACCACAGAAGATTTGCATCTCAATATCAAACTATTCAAGCTTTGAGAGGTAATAAAAAGATAAGAAGCCACGCTCAAGTGGGCTCTCATGGTCTCTCATGGTCTCTCAGTCCTTTTCCTTTGTAGCTGATTGAGGAGATTCATCAAAGTTACTATTGGTACAAACTAAGTAAAGCCAAGTAAATACTTGATTCGAGCATGAAAGAATCCTGCACATTCAGGTAATTTCAGCAGTAAATCCAATCTCCATTCTATTTAGGAGCTCCACAAGGATGTTGGGTGCAGTCCAGTGACTCAATATCAGCCAAAGTCAGCACAAAGAGGGAACAGCAGGCCCTTCCAAAATAATATGAGACCTAGAGGAAAATACAGGGTGAAACACAAGAATTTAAACAGATCAATTCACTGTCTCTCAAATGACAGTACTGCTGGTGAGACTGTTTATTATGAACAAATAGTGTCTGAGCAGCTTCAGTAAATGAAAGTGTTTGGCTGACCTGTATGTACTCCCCTTTGTCTTGACCCACTGCGTCTCCTACTCTGACATTGATTATATGAACCTGCCCGCTCACCCTTCTTGGAATGTGACTTTGCAAAGTGCAAAAAACAATGCAGCACATGCACACATGTAAGTGCTTTATTTCCATGGCTCCCAACTCTGGTCCTCAGGACTTAGTACTGCTGGTTTTCTGTCCTAGCAGCTTGTTACTTTCATTCACCTGACATCCCAGGTGTAACTCAGTGCCTGATTACATGACTAGAATGAAAACCAGCAGAGCTCTGGGTCCTGAGTTGAGAACCACTGCTTTATTTGAATCGCCTAAATGAAATTATAATTTACAAAAGACAACCTTTTTATAATATATAATATTAAAAAATATACTACTTCTCCAATGGCAGACGGCCAATGATAATCAAGACCGCACCGACGTTACTGCACTGAGTGTCGTTATGGTGACCTTAATGGCGACAAGATTAGGGTTGCAAAATTCCGGGAATTTTCAAAGTTGGAAACTTTCCATGGGAATTAACGGGAATTTATGGGAATTAACGGGAATTTATGGGAATAAACGGGAATAAACCAGGAATTTACTAAATTGAAAGTATGCTCTTAATAGGGAACTTAAATAGAGTTGGGTAAAATATATTTTAGCATAATCCTGACTAAAACAACCAGATATCATGCAAGTACAGTTGAATATCTATGCTATTCCTCAATCACATGCACACATAGCACACTGCTTACTGCAGGGCTATTGAGACCACGCCCCCTACATGCACTGTGCATTCCTGTGCATTTTTGCTAATTTTTGAATGGGTTGGGTCGGGGGGATGAGTAATATTTAACTCAACATTCATGTTTTTGTTCTTCAATGAAAGAATTGATTGTTCAATAAAATATTTAACACTTGATAAAGTTCTACTTACAAATAAATCTGTTTTAATTGTATTATTTTGGATGGATGTCTGCTTATAACAAAACAAATATTTATGCTTGGATATGATACCTTTCCATTAAATTACCCTCAATTCGCAGTTAATTCCCATAAATTCCCATTAATTCCCATAAATTCCCATAAATTCCCATAATTCCCATGGAAAGTTTCCAATTTGGAATATTTCCAAAATTCCCCAGCTTAACTTCCCATGGAAATTTACTGGAAACTTTCCAGAAATTTACCGGAAATTTTTCACCCCTTTGCAACCCTAGACAAGATGGTGACCGAGTTGGCGTTGATGCCCCACGCCCAACTGTTTTTATTCTGTTTTTTCTGTGTATGTTGCTTATGTTCCATTTTGTTATCAACATTTACTCTGTCTGCCCTCTCCAGACACCTGTTGCACGCCTGACCCTCCTGGAGGGGGGATCCCGCTCTGTGACGCCCTTCCCAACGTGTCTTACATTTCTTTTCCCTAACGAGGTTTTCATGGTAGTTTTTAGAATTTGTTTCTTACAGCTTTCTGCCAGTTTTTGTTGCTGCAACTGTTAATGTATGATATATCCTATTTATTTATTGTTATTTTAATGTAAAAAAAAGAAAATCAAAAAAGCAGAAAAGAAAATTTCATATTACAACCTAATGTACTATTAAATAGCACAGTAGGTTTAACTAATCTTTAACTTCAGGGGTTAATAGTCTGAAGCTGTAACATAGGACTGAACTATCACGTATGGACATTACTTTGAACATGAACTTTTATTTTAGAAACTTAAAGATACTTTAGATACTTAAATTACTCTTTTGAGTTGTTAAGCAACTATCAACTCCAAGGAGCTGATACAGGCTCCTTGGAGTGCTCACAAACAATGCTTGCTAGAGATTTGTGCTCAAAACAATCAGTTTTCTTCCCTCTTATGGTAAATCTACTGTAACTTAGTTTTGATGACTTCATCCACACACACACACACACACACACACACAGGTAAAACATTTTTGACATCTGTTTGCAAGCTCAGTGATGCGCTCATCTCCCAGATGAGTCATTTTCTTCCAAATTAGCAAAGCATTTCTGCTTTGCTAGAGTGAAAGGAATGCATAATCGTTTCAAATTTGGCTTTAATTAATGTGCATCTTACATTCATTCTTTACAGTACATTTCAATGCACTGATTATCCACTCGAGCTGTTTATGCTAGGGTCATAATATTTTTCCCACACACAGAAACTGCATTTCTTGATATTTTCGTTGGCTTATTGCCAAGTATAACTTTTCAGTGTTATTTAGTTTTGTTCTTCTATCAGTTGTCAGGATTATCAATATATAGGTTTAAATGTGCCAGACAGACAGTCTTTTAGAGGGCACATTATTTTTTCACAACACTATAAGTCTGTTGCTGAAGCTACGAAACCAAGGTGGGAGTGGAGCAGCATAGTAATATCATGACAATTAAACAAAGGGACTCCCAGCAGTCTGTACAACAGTGTGCAGCGCACGTCCACACGTCAGAAAGTCTACAGTTTTGACAAGCTGTCAAATGTGTACCTGGATTGAATCAATTTTCAAACTATCAAGAAATTGTAACACTTGGTATGTCACTGCCTAAGACGCATGTTATTTTGCAGGTGGCATTTCTAATTTTCACCCCAAAATAAATGGCATTCGAAAGAGAGAAGTGAGATATAGATGACTTCCTGTCAAGGGGACACATCATTTGAATAATTTGAAAAAAGTTGCACACTGGCAAATCCTCCACCTCAATAAATCATTCAATCTACTAGTATTTAGTCTTAAAATCTGGGGTGAGATATCTTCACTTGTTTTCGATGCAAAGGATGATCACTAGTTCAGTGATCATCCTTCTCCTGCCTTGTTTGAAGAGACTTACACTTGTTCTTGGAGCAAGTGAAACTGCCTTTGAGGCAAGGGCAGAATTTCTCAATTGTTATAAAAAAAAAAAAAAAGACTGAATATGAGATTATCTGAGCTGTTAATGCTTTTTGCAGTGTATCTCTGATGCATGTCTTTAGTATAAAGACACTTTAGTCATTTTTCACTTGAGGCTATGCTTGTTAAGTTAAGGGGGAGCTGTAGTCAGGGGCACAGACGTTTGTGCACAGCACAGGGTCATGAGGGTTAATGTGCTAGTGTGAGACGTATCACTCTGCCCTCAAGGAAGGATCAGACAGAGCTCTCACCATGACATTCAGATTGGTCATCCATCTCGCAGGAGTTCTGGAAAGGTCTTAACATGGACAAAAGGCTGTCACGGCAGTACAGTGCCTTTGAAATGTGAACAATTGTGGAATGCAAACAAACCCACAGGAATTTTTGAGGAGTAGGCAGCAGCCCAGCAAGCCTTTTGACAATTCAGAAGCTTAGACATTCACAGGAAAGTACTGCAAAGTCAATTTAGTGTACTTTTCTGTGATTGAGAACTTAGCTAACACTAAACTGTATTGTCCCGATACAGTAAACTCCACACATTTGGTAATAATAATTTTAAGCAGTTAAAGTTTCCAGCTTCGCTCTGGTTTATTTTAAGATCAGGAGCAGGCAAAAGCAGTTCATTTAATTACCACAGATTTAAAAGGTTTTCACTTCATTTCACTTTGTGTTGTGTCAATAGCCAATTTTCTCACCCAGACAGTCAAATATGCGGAGTGTGATTTCTGCTAAAACAGGTTCGTGGTGAGTGGAAAACTGTGGATCTCTCCTGTGTATGGAATCAATGATAACACTGCCTGCTTCACTGCTTCCCAAATCCAGACAGGGATCAGGAGCCACTTACTTCTCTCCTGTGGTTTCAAGCAAGAGCAACATCCCTGCTGTTCTTTAAGCCAGAGACAACTAGCTTTGCAGCCTTGTGTAGGAAGGAGCTAGGGAAGCAAGGGGAGCAGAGGAGGGCTGCGGTAAAATGAGCATGCCACACTGATATGAGTCCAGTGGTGTCTGTGATGCTGTAAGGAGTTTTTCTGTGGCCCTTGGACAGTCTGTCAGTGTGTCCCTGCAGTGTCTGAGAAGCACAGACAACTGAGTTAGACGCACCATGTTTCCGTCCAGGCTCCAGGCAAGCTCTGTTTTCAATCAAGGTCAGGTCCCCAAAATGTTCCTGCTCACTCTCCCATGCACACACATACATAAACACCTCTTCCTAAGTGTTTACTCCCTCCCTACCTGGCTTTTCCTCAAACCTCGGGTTTATTTAATTAAACTGACCGCACTCTCTTTTCTTTCAAAGAAAAACAGAATCAATTTGAGAGCTATTTTACAGGTGGTACTCAGCTGGAATTGCAAATGACAGGCAAATCTCATGTGACTGAGCTCTGTTAATCTGCTATGGCCAAACAACACGCCAAACATGAAAGAGATTCTTGAAGGTGGGAGATGGTAGATTAGCAATGAGACAACCTAATCAGACATCCAGCCACTCTGGGTTAAAAAGTGCAAAGAAAATTACCCATGTCTTTCAGTTCACATTCCACTACCACCCATGCTGTTTCTGGGATCATTTGTACAGCTGCTAATTCAATAGTTATATCACTGCAGCCAAGTCCCAATGTGCAGCTTTGTGCCCTAGCAGTCTACATAAATTTGAAAGGCCATTTTAAAAAGACATGTGATTGCACTTAATGTTATGCACGCAGTATGGGTGATCAATAGGGTGTAATTGGCTAACACAGCATAATGCCAGATATTTTATAGCATCCTAATATATTGTATATTACCCTCCGCCCATGGGTGTGATTTTCAAGAAGGAATTTGACCTATTTCCAACTATCAAGCTGGGGCAAAAGATCTGGGTGCTGTTGGTGACACATAGGCAGCTAATGTTTGAGGATGCCCATTTATGTAATTCTATTGAGGTGTACATATACAGTATATGCCAAAAGTGTTCTTTATTAAAATGCCCAATCAAGTTTATTTCTGCTTAAAGTGCATTTTACAGAAGGACTGAACACACCTTTCAACACAAACAATGGAATGGGAAACAAAAAAATGTAAACATTAAAAGCAGGCAACAACAGAAAATTGGGATCGCGACTAGGTAGGAGGTAGGAGCAGGGAAAGGGAAATTGTAAGACAGGCAGGCTGAGTTTTAAATGGTTTTTAATCTCTAACATGGATACCAAATATTTAACACAGTGAATAGTGTCAAAATAAACTCAGCTGCTGATTCCATAGTCCCCTTGTTCTAGAGGTAAAATGAGTTAACACATTTTGAAGAGATGATGAAATACTGAGGGCCATAGACTAAACACTGAACACAACTAAATTATGTTAAAATATGAAATATTTATTCATACAATAATATCTAAAGTAAACAGTACAATTTGTCTCTTACAAGAGATGTCAGGCAAGAGTGTGTATAGAAATCACTTCCTGATATGCTTCAAAGTCAGTCAAAAGTTAATTGCTATTGATGTGTTTCTGGTTCAGGGTCTCTCTCTCCTTACCCCGTCCTCCATCTCTCCTTAAGTTTTACGGCGCCGTTTTCCAAGGATGAGAGGTGGAGCCGTATCTTCCTCTCTGGAGCTGGAAGTCCGCTTTCGGGCTGAGGTCTTCTTTGTGTCTCTAAGAAGGAACAATGTAATGATGAGATGAAATTGTATGAACCTATATATATATATATATATATATATATATATATATATATACATACATACACACACACACACATATATATACACACACATATATATATACATATACATATATGTATGTATAGAGTTACATGTTCTCAACAATTTGCATTAACACTGCTTTAACACATACAGACAGGCTAACTTCAAGGTGCAATCTCCACCATTTTGTGATGAGACACACATGAACTGCTGTGTACCAACCGCATGCACTTGCTGCCTGGCTTCTGTACACAGTATGTCAGTACCAATAATATTACAGCAATAAATTACTTGCTGGCCATGACGTTCAGTTCTGGAATATGCGATAAAATAGCCAACACCATAACTGCGTAAGCTATGGCCCTGTAGAAGAGGACTGCCTTAAAGCATAGTTTTATGACTTGTAGGATATAATATAGTGTAAATTAATATTTTTCTACAAACTGTATCTTGTAAACATGCCTGCCTTTGTATCACCTGTCCAGGGACAGCAGATAAATGTTCTTTTTTTTGCTTATCAATAGACCTGGATGACAATTCTGAGAAAAGTCATTTGGAGGATTTGAGAGGAGGGGAAAAACCCTTAAAAATTTAATTAACAGCCATTTTCAGGTCAACAATCTGACAAAATCACTTTTCACTATTACCATTATGGTGGATTAAGTCAGACAGACTGGAAAAGTAGTCCTGAGATATGGGAAAATGAGAAGTGCAAATGAATGCCTATTTGCCTCCAGTTCCCTTTACGCAACCAACATGTCATACAGTCAATTAACACTGAAAGCCCCTTTACTTTTGACCGACTAATGCAGTGCAGATACTATAAATCCTGCAGACTACGAAGGAGAAACACATTGCCTGGGTGCATTCACATTCCATTCTCATGCTGTTGAAGAGACAGATTTGAAAATTCATTTTAATTCTATCTTGAGCGACAGGCTGCTTGACATCCCTCCAGCAACTACGTAACAAAAGAGCAAGTGGTTGACCAGACAAGTTACAGAAATTGGCTGAATATAACACTCTGTGTGCTTTCCACTTAAAAGGAAAAGTTATGCTCTATGTTTGTAGCTAATATAGAGCTCTAAAACACGTGGCTGTGTATCTCTCCCTGTCAAGGTGAAACAAAATATTTATTCATGTTGGCTGTTAGGTGGCTGAAAGGAATGATTTGTTACCAGAAAACATTTTTAAACATATTTAGTGTAGTGGTACAAAGTCAAACCCATTTAGCAAATATCAGGTCACCAATGAAGTTTCACTCCCCAAGTAAATCTCATGAAATCGCATTAAATCAAGTCAACTTACACATGCAGGTGCCTAATTGAAAATGTTTGCCCAGCTGAAAGAAAGTCTTGGTAAGCCTGGATTAAATATTCCTTAAAAGGACGTGTCTCATATAGTGACTTACGGCGATGTGGTAAATTACCTCTATTTTGAAATGATGGTAGCTCTTGATGCCCCCTAAAAAGCAATGTGCTAGAGCTTTAGCATATGCATTTTAGTGAATGGACTTGATCAAAGAACTTGTCAAAATGTTGGTGTGTTCCTTTAAATGTAATAGGAGGTGGATGCAAACCATGGGCTGGTGTAACTGCGCTAGGATGGGCTACAGTGGGTCTATTTATGCAGCTTTATGACACCTTGAATGCTAAAGGTTAAAGCCTAGATGAAAATATACAAGTGTGCATAAAGAAATATTAAATAAAACTAGATAGTACATATTATTTATTCCCAATGAAATTGATCTTATTCCGAAACTGATTTTATTATTTAATCCAAAAAGCATAGACCAGCCAGTATATGGAGGTGGCATAGAGTAAAGAAGACATTAGAATCATATCCTAAAGCTGAATAAAATTTAAATGAGATAGTCAAGTTTTAGTTGAGTTCATTCAGTCTGTACTTGATAAATGGCTATTGTATTATTATTCAGCCTCTTGACTGAATTCTGGAAGTTAATGAGGAAAGCAGAGAATGAAGGAAAAGAGAACCTTCAGTTTAAAAGTTTTCTGGTACTTTACCATTACTTTGCCCATACACCCAACAATTTCTCAGACATTTTTAGCACTCATTGGGGAGAGGGGTAAAGTCAGTGTAATATGTAAGCCTTGACACATATGAGAGACATGGGAAAGTAAATAAACAAAACTAATTTCCGTAGCTTTCAAGTCCCAAACTGGACCCAGTGGGAGCAGGCGATGGGATGGGGACCACAATTTGAGGTGACAGCAGTAGCTCAGCATATCGTGTTAAGTTATAGCTCCATTACTGAATCACCTCGTAACATAAACTGGTGGATACTCTACGAGATTCACATTTGGGTCTGCATCTAAGACTCTCCAAGAGAGAGGCAGAATGAGTTGGATCGAGATGAAGAGGAAGAAAGTGGAGGTGGCATTACTCTGCCCTGCTGGAGGAGGACAGACCTCCATCTCCCCGAAAGGAAATATTCTGATAACAGAGCCCCTAAGAAACCAAAGGGGGGCCTAAAACCCCAGTGCCTTGCATGTGGAACCACTTACAGCTTCACATGAAGGGCTTTCTACAGCTGTTTACACTACAGACATGTTACCCTCCAGCCAGTGACAAAGTCCTGTGCCTCTCTATCTTGACTGGATGGATAGCAAAAACAAAATTCCACCGCTGGAATGTGGGTCAGACATCCATGTGTGTATAAGAGGAAAGGGGTAGATGTCTTCGTATAGCGGATTACTGGTATGCAAGGAGTCAGTCTCCATGCATGGACGCTTCAGGACTCATCAAATGAACAACAGTCAAATTCTTGTCATCTTTGCCGGAGTTTGACAAAGGCTGGAGGATGGAGATAAAGCCTTTTTGTTTAATGGGGGGCAAATCACCTTTCACAGTTATCACAAGGCACAATAAAACCTTGGTTTCCTGCTATTGAGTTGACAAGGCATTCCAAGCTCCAACACTGTGGGGATATGAATGGCTATATACAGGAAAGTATTGTGTGGACGGATGACATTAAGAGTGAACAGTGGCAGGTTTGGACATCACCAAAAGGTCATTTAGACAGAGATGAAGAGCGGAGCCTTGATTATCCACAAGAACAATAATAGAGATAAAACATGGGGTGAAATCACATTCAGATGTATTGCCTTGACTTGAATGTTTTGTTCCCACTGTCTCAGTGAAGCTTTCTGTATGTGAAACGGCCTTGAAACTCACTTGCCTCTGCGTGGTAAATGAACAGCACAGCAAGATGGTAAAACTGTGATACAGTGGCTTTTATTTGAGCTGCACTCTTCTTTGCCGTTGTCATTTTCTAGGAAGTGGTGTCGTTTGACAAATCACTGAAAACTATCTATGGACTTCAAATTTCTGTGTAATAAGACTAAAACAGACAAATGACAAAATGCAGACAAAATGCAAATGCACACACACTGCACGCACACACAAGTGAAGGTTCTAACTCAGGCATAGGCACCCATCGGCCATGAATCAATGAAATCACCTGCTGTCGTCTTTGGTTGAAATGAAAACCTGCATACTCTCTGCCCTCCGTGGCACATGGTTGCCTATCCCTGCTCTACTAACTACTATAATTAGTCCTCCATATGAACACCATTCCTCCTGGATGTCTAGATTTGTTCCTGATATGACTCAATGACTCAATTTCTGAACAGCAGCACAATTTGATCAATCATATTCCAGGGGATGTTAAGCTGTCAGAACAATTACTGGGATCTAAGGGGCATCAACTACATGACAAATTGTCCATAGATTTGCCGACAGTTTGTTGACAAGATGAACTCAATGAGCAGTGCTATCGTGCCACCTGTGACAACTGAATTTCCAAAATCTGTTATAGGGAAAGAATTGCATAATAGGGATATCACTGGGCGCTCAAGGGACAACTGAACTCAAGTTAGCACAATAATCTTTTCTCCAAGCTTAAGCCACACTATTCAAAAGCTACATCACATCTAGGAAAGTAGGCTTATGTACATATTGCAGCCTCGGCTGCTCTTACTGTTTCACTATAGCTTCCAGGACACACTTTAGTGTTTCTTATCAATGAAATGATGGTAATCCTGGTTAAGACCAAAGGCAGAGCAATACTGAGTCATTATTTAATGAGATGCAGATCTTGGAAACTCCACCATATAATGTCTGCAAAATAAATAACTACATTTGTAACTAAATTTTGTGGCAACAAACATACATTTTCTTAAGCCAAACCAGGATGCTGTCATGGTCACATGAAAGGCAGAGGCAGAGATATTCATAACATGAAACCCAGCTGTGCTAAGAGCTACTTCTCTGCTCTGACAAAAGAGCATGCACCTACAGATGGTACTTAGACTTCACTTCTAAAGCACCTACAGATGGTACTTAGACTTCACTTCTAAAACACATTGACTGCTGGCAAGGGAATGATGGGAAGTCAGCAGTGGGCAAAGGTTTCTTTGTATGTGGATTCTTCATGTGCCTATATGATATGCTACGGTTTTCACTTTTTGGTTAGAAAATTAGCTGGTCCATACTGCAAGTTAGACCAAGGTCTATTCACAAGTCATATAACTTCTAAAAAAGCTTGACACACTGGGCATCAACCCAGACAGACAGAGGAAACTAGAGCTAGAGTAGCCTGTTCCAACTGAATGTGCCTGTGACTCAGTGACAAATATTCCTACCATGACAACAAATCACTCACAATTAGGGATCTTATTTCCTCCAGGTTGAAATGTCAAGTTACAAAAACTGTGGTTTATGATGAAAGCAGCAGAAAATAAAAGACATGACAGGTCCACATTAGTATGATGCCAAGATAGTTTACTGTACCAAGTGCAACTTAAAGGACATCTGTTTTATCTGATTAAGATAGCTTCTGTGATGCCAGCTTAGTTCTGAGTACTTACTGTAGTATTAATTTCCTTATTGTCTTGATAATCATATGGCTAAATTTATGCCTAAATAGTTTCAAATAATACATGTAAATGTTTGTTTGTTTCTTAGAAATAGGAAAATTACTGTTTAGGATATTTTTGTCAACATGTAATTTTTAGGGCAACCCAAAACTGCAGTGCTGTATTAACATTTTATTATTATTATCTTTTTTTTTATCACATTATTGATAATAATTATTGACATTTCATTGATCAATTATCCAACATTGGGTAACTTCAGCAGAGTAGCACAATCAATGGCTGACATTTGAGTTTCCACTGTTCTAAATATATGGTTGCCATAGAACTCAATTGACAAACCTTTTATTCAAAGCATATTTATTTAATAATCCTACTTTTTCCCCTCCAATTTACACTTCATAAAATAAACCTTCTTTGGTCCATAAGTGATGATTTGCCATGCTGTGCCAGATAATTCTAATGCAATAGTAAGGGTGAAAGAGCCCAGTGTTTGTCCTTATGACCCATCACTCGAGATGACAGATAAATCACAGGAGCCTGGCCAGCCCAATCTAGGAGACAACGGGGGATGGAGGCAGGGTTGGAGGATGACAAGGAAGGAAATACTGACACCAGATGGGTTGGATTATACAGAGCTAGGACTGGACTACCAGTGACATTCTCTAATACATATCTTATATCTCTCTTAGATGCACAGGGCAATGGTTTATAAGACAAGACAAAGACAAAGACAATAAGACAAAGTATATCAACCTAACAAATATGCATGTACTGCAGCTGGGATGTCTGATGTGAATAGCATTTATCTGTATGCAAACAAGCCAGCTGCCATAATTTGAGATCCAATCTACACATCAGCACAAACCTCCAATTACTTGCAAAGGCAATTCAAGTTAATATGCAAACACAGGTGATGAAAATGTCCATGTACCTAGCCTGATATGGGTGGCACAGCAGAAATACTGTATATAGGTGACATTTTTGGATAGTACCAATGTGATGAGTTTTAAAAAATTCTTATAAGGACTGCAGAATCACTTACTCAAAGTTTCTGCATGCAGGCTCTGGCCCAAAGATGTCTGAAATGGAACTATAAGGAGGAGGGAGTGGGGGAGGAGAGAGGGAGGGGGGGGAGAGAAAGAGAGAAAACATGTTATTGATAAAGTTTGATTGGTTCAGTGATTATGCTGTAGCAGCACAACATTCCAACAAAAATCTCTGGCTGCTAATAGTGCCACAGCACCGTTCTGAGCCCAAGTCACTGCCCTGAACATAAGGAGCTGACTATAAATAGATTGTGATGCTCCTCGATCTATGATTGAAAACCCTGAAAAAAGGGAGCCGACTATAAAAAGACTGTGATATTCCTCGATCTATGATTGATACCTATCCTTCGGACACAGTTCTATCAGTCATCTTAACAGCTGTATTTAGCTCACATCTCACTATTGATATTCCTGTCTCATTTGGTGTAGGAAGCACATCTCTTACATTGTGATCAGCACAAGTCTATTTCTATGCTAGTGGTATGAGACATGCATAAGGAGCACGGATCATGACATTCAGTATATGCAACTAAAACTAAGGAACTGAAAGGAAAGGAAGGCTATGCTGAGGATGAGGATGAGGATATGAGGTCCAGGATGAGCTGCGGACAGACTAAAGATAAGCAGGGGTCTGACTGAGGAGAAGGAGGGCTGACCTCCCCACGTCTGGTCTACTGAGGGATAAGATGAAACTGAGCTGCAGAGGGCTTAAGGTGGAACACGTTCTGGAAGATTGGGGACTGCAAAAACATGTCCCTTTAAGAAGAGGGGAAAAGCACAAGAAAAATAAAAAGCAGTTTGGAGGTGACAGAAGCAAGGAAATTGGCAAGCTGGATGGTGCATCCTAATGAAGTGTAGCCACTCAGGAGCCATGCCACAGGGAACAGCTTGATGACACTGCAGTAGAGGGCAGCCCAGCATAAGAAGGTTGCCATGACACAGAACACAGAAGTAAAGCTGCAGGAATGAAAACAAGTCAGGCTTCACAGAAATGACTGGACCATGGTATCAAGCTGAATCCATGGGATGCCATAGACATGGAAACACAATTGTAATCGTTTTTTTGTTGTTATTTTTCCAAAGAACTTTCTTGAGATCCAAAACTCCATATTACAAGATTTAAAATATATCTCAGTCATAAAAGATTCTCAGTGTTATGTCAAATTCTCATTTGTACTTCTCCCCTGTGATGCTTTTCACTCGAGTTAACCAAAAAAGCACATGTCTATATCAAAACCTTAGATGTTATCCAAGGGCATCAAAAAATGAAAACACATCACAACACGCCCCAAAGTAATAACCTCCATGGGTGGTTTCTCCTTTATGGTGGTGAGAGATGTGGAGAGAACACAGGGTAAGAAAGAAAAATGGGATGGCAAAACTGTGCCTGTGCCTGCCCCCTGTAGTGATGTTTCGCTGAAGTATTGAGCCGGGGCATTAAGCATGAGTAAATTTAGAGGAGATACCAGCAAATCATGCCATCTGGTGCTGTATGCTGTTGTGGCTTCAACACATCTCTTACAACCAGGCACTCATACATCAGCCACATTCGCCACATGTGGCAGTAAGGGAAAGAAGTAGACATGTTGAGTTTGTAAGTGGCAGGGGTCTTTAAAAACAGTGTGGCCAACGAAAGATCTCAGAGTTTATTCCATATATAGAAAGGGGCTTGGGGCAATAATAAAGTGAAGATAAATAACTCATTTTAAAGGAGAAGATTTAGGGGGGTAATAAAAACTGGCCAGTCCCAAGCCACACTTCCAGCAGGGCTTCAGAGCTTCACAGCTACCAAATATTTAACCTGAGTTATCATAATGACATACTGTTTACCGCTGTACAGGATAGGGCCAACTGGATGCATCAGGATTTGTTTACAAATTCATATGCTGTAAACACAACAACATATATACCCCCGAGCTTTCCACAGAAAAAAGCCACAGGTCACAGCTTTTCAATATTCCGTGGCCTTAAAAAAAACAACGTAAATTACAAATTTTCATGAAATGCAGACTGATGAGAATTGTTTTTAAACAAATCACCAGTTATGTAGGCTTTTGCTTTTGATATTTAACTCATGCTTTTAATATTTGAAAGCATTTTTATGACAACAAATTACTGTGCAATAAAATAAAATAAATGAATTCAACCATTTAATTATCAGAAAACACATTGAGGATTGAAATGAAAAAAAAAATAGCTACCATAAAAATTGTATTTGTGTTAACAAAAAGGAGTAAATGTGCAAAAACAAAAATATAAAGATAAAAATAAATGAGAATAAACTATAAGTATAATTTTGGGAGAAAGTGGTCAGTTCCACCCACTCAGCCTGGTAACCCTAGTCTGGAAATCAAGACCAAAAACTGACAAAAACAGGAACTTTCTACCAATTCATAGCAATCAATTGTGCCAACAATTTGGCCTACTGCTTAAGCTTCCCTGCTGGTGGAGCCCCGATGAAATTACATCTTAGGACTGTTTGTCATCACTCAGAAACAAAAACAGCCTAAAATAAATTGAAAAAGGCCCAAATCTCAGTTCAACAAGGGACATAAATTGCAAAGAAATTGGATACGTAAGTGTGTGTTTGTGTATGTGTGTGTGTCTCAGTGAATGAGCTAAGAAAGCATTTCTATATCATTCAGAAGTGAAAAAGCAACTATGGACGAAACTGAGCCGTTGAGCAACACAACTTGAATTGTTGGATGAGTAGAAGTAAAGCTGTGATTACCTATTTTGCCATAGCACACATGCTGAGAAGAAGAAGACTGCCATTGACAGAATGAGAAATTAATCGGCATCAGGAGCTAAAATGGAAATACACAAAGCACTGGATAGCATGAGATTAAACCTCCTAACTTGGCATATCCATGGTCATTACATCAAGCATCACATTTGTGCCTGAATGAAATGCAAAAGAGGGATAATGCCAGGTCTGACAAAGCCTTTGTCAAAAAACAAAAGATGAAAATTAGGGTCTTACTTGGCCATGTAACAGAGGAACAATAAGATGTGTGGTGAAAGGCATAATCTAACATGACCCTAGATCGACCTCCCATCCAACAAGATCCAACAATTAGTGTTCAGCATGCAAGGTATTCTAGGCCGGCCATCCCCATGGATTAAAAGAAACATCTTTGAAGTTTGACTCAGTGTCATCACAGAGCTAGTCATCATGAATCCCTAAGTAGAGACGCATCTGGGTAAAAGAGAGGACCTTTGGTTTTATCACACTTCCAACTACAGTACTCCTCGTTAATAAAGTGCACATTTACAGGGACTGATCCAAGCTTCTAAATCATAAATGAAATACGCAGCACCAATGTCACCAGTAAGTTACAGGAAAAATCCACCCTCACATACTCTTGTGATGAGGTAAATCCAGTTAAAAAGACTATCTCTTCTTGATTTCCCTTATTAAATATACACCACTTACAAAAGAGATGTAGATAAAGAGAAGTAGATGAATTAGAGAAGGATTTCTACTCAATTGAGACAATTGAGATGTAGATTGTGCAAAAGGGGCTGCAACTCAATGTCAGGAAGATATCCCTAATATTTTGCAAAGAGCAATAGCGACAGCATAAGAGCAAGAGAGTGAGGTTTCCATTCGAGAAAAAGTGAGAGGTGCCATGCTCATAATGCAGCATGTCTTGTGTCTTGTTGGCTGGTGCTTAAACTCATTTTGACAATTCAAAAAAGGTCTTCCCGAAGATGCAGTAGGCTCAAGTCTAACTTATGTTAATTTCATTATGTTTCCCAGTAGGCCAAATGAAGTTGATGTAGATTCATTGTTTTTCCTCATGCAACTGTACAACTACCGTGGGGAGACAGAGTAATTCCTCTTTGAGTCCCATCTCAATTATGGAACAGCTTACTCCCTCAGGCAAAACAGCAAGACACTACTGGGATTTGGTAAGACTGGCCTTAGTCCTTGATTGATTGTTCTGTTTTGTTTCAAAAATCATAGTTTTTGTTTTTCTCAAATGAAAAAAATAATATCTGTTCATTTTAAATGCACTTTAAATATGACTTTTGAATAGTCTCTTTTCTCCAAAGTTCTTAACCAAGTTGAAGTGCTGCACTGAGTCATATTACCGGGGTTCATCATAACCTCACCACATAGGCACAAAGGAAAACATTGTGACAGGGATATATGAGGCAGGGGCTTTAACTTTCATTTCTTGAAGGTATATGATTTAGCATGACTGGTTTCCTTGCAGGGGATAGGACAGGAGCCCCTGGTGAGCACATCTACTATCTCCTATCTGACTGAGGAATCCAGTCTGGCCCTGGAGAGCAGGTGTCCATCAGCTTCATGGAGTACTACAGAAGAGGATCACATATTGTGTGTCAAGGTATTGTGACATACAGAGATGTCAGACAGATAAAACTCCAGACAAGGTTGTCTACTAGACCTGGGCACTGGGCAGATGCTATAACTAGCAGACAACAGCTGTTGTGCCAGAAATATAGATGTGCCATTATAATAGGCTACCAGCAACAGATTCAACTTTGTAAAGGTTTGTCTTTTCTCGAGACCATTTTTATCCCAGCATAGGAAAAGAAAAATCAGTGCATACAAAAGATTTTTGTTAACCTAAACTCTAGTGTTGTTTCCTTAGTACTGTGTTTGGCATTTATCCCAGTTAAGCAAATAATCAAATAATATTGGGAGAGGACAAAATACAACAAAATAAAAGAAATGGCTGCTGAGCCTTCAGGGATATTCAGTTTAAAGATGAATCGGACAGACCGAAATAGATAACAGATTGACTCAATCTATCCCATCCAGCTGTTTGCAGCTGCCATGATTTAACTAACAATGAACAGAATGCTGAATGCAATGCTTGTTTGAAAAAATAATAAATCAAAACCAAACATGACTCTGCTTTTAGTTCTCAGCATGTAGCACATCAAGGCTGGCCTTCCGTTTGAAGGAGATCAGAAACATTCTTTATGAGTTATTCTAGAAAAGCCAACACCTGAAGAGTGCAGGTTTAAATTTTCAGGAACCTAATCGCAAAATAGGAAAGATGTTGAATGTAATGATCATTAGAAAGAAGCGTTTTGGTCCTAACTCTCATTAGCTGTTGTGGCATCCCACTGCCATGTGATATCACAGACAGCGCAAGCCACTGCTAAGAATACTAGAGGGCAAGTACTACCCTAATGATCTGTTTGACTCCTAGGGAGCCAGCCACAGGTGTGCTGCACTCCCTTAATTTCCCCTGACCATGAGCTCTAGGAAGCAGGTGCAAGGAAGGGGAATCTCAGGCTGTGGTCGAATTGTCTTTTTTGCTTAGGAAGGTTCCTAACTGAGTGAAATGACCCGAAAGTATCTAAGTGGCAGCCATGATAAGAGCTGTTCGAATTCTCTAAATGCTAAGGAAAGGTGCTTCAATGCTTCCTCACTTAGCTCCTTTAACATAGGATACACTGGACCATCCTTTACGAAAGGATGAAAGGAAAGATAATGCTGTCCTACAATTCCTTGCGGCAGCAACATTTAAAGCGATGCACCATTCGGCTGTTCACGAAAACATATCAAATCATGACCGACAAGGGACGCAGATCATCATGCAAGTTACCGCTGGTTATTAAGCATTTTCCATCTTATGCCATAACTTGCCATAAACCAATAGGCAAACTATGAACATTACGCTGCTGTTGTAAAATGATCAAAGTGAAGTTAATGTTGTAGCGTAACCTATGCTCAGTTTGCATTAGTTATTTCTTCATTCTGAGCGTTGTTGTATTGCCAGCCTTTAGGAATATCATTCATTAATTTTACTTCAGTCACAGATGCTGAAACCCTTGCCTTGATAAAGGCCTGTATCAGCCATAACAACTTCAAAGCAAAATCAAGTCAACATTTCAAGGTGTTTACTGAGTTCTGTGGTGGTTCTTAAGCTATTATATGCATAGGCTTATAATCAGATCATAATCAGCATATTAACCATAACACAGAAGTCTGTCTTTCAAGAAAAAGGGATATGAGACGTTTTTAGCCAGATGATGTTTTTAATTCAACATGTTTGAAACTTAAGAATGATGATATGTACAGTAGCAGATTTGTAGGCCTAACATGTTATGCCTATCTTGCATGAATTTAACAATTATTTTCATACAATCATACTAATTGGGATTCATGTCGATAAATATGAGTGGACAGGAGGGTGAGCGTGAGCAACCATTCTCAATGTGACAACCATTTCGTTTCACTTTTGTGGCCTTGTATAGCCTATATTCCTTTTTTATTTCAATTCCAACCTTGGTGATGAAGCAATTTTTTTCACCGGGTCGTCCACGTTTATATAGCCTGCATGAAACAACACGGTAAGAACGCACGGGGCAAAGTATCTAAGATGTGCTTTTAGTAGTCCATCTTTGGAACACAGTAGTTTCACCACGGCAGACCCACGTCATTAACATCCACCGTCGCATAATTACGTAGCCTAGTGTAAGTGCAGTTGGATTCTCTTTGCACCGCGGTTGTCTTTTCCTAAGCCCTTATGAATTCGTCTTTCCTTGACCTCATGACGTTTTCCAACGAGGTCAAGGAAAAGTGGTTAGGAATAGGAGTTAGGACGTATTTTTTTGACTATGCGACCGCAGCCCCTGTGTACTGGGCCTCTCAGGGAGAAGGACTACAGCAGGTAGTGATTAGTCCCTCCTCTCTGGTTGAAGGTGTGCTAATCAGTGAAATCACCTAGTGTAGTGTTTGGTTGGAATGAAAACCTACATACTCTCCATGCCTCCATGGCACACGGCTGAATACCCCTGCAGCAGAATTTCAGGGGCTTAAAATTAGAGGACTGTGGAATGCGTTATTTTGTTGTGGACTGTTTGTCCACAATGTTCTGACCAAGTCTTGACAGAGAAATGCCGGGTCCAATCGAGGAAGAAGCACTGATGAGAATTGAACTGCTTTCAAAATGGTCATAAAATCAAAATGGTGGCTATTCAGTTTTGAAAGTGACAGTTACTTCAGTTGCTGATCAATATGTTTGACTTTAGAAAACTAAACAAGAGATGTATTGTACTGTGACATGAAATCAGTCAACTGAGGACTGTACAAAATAATTGGTTGTGCAGAGAGGCTCCTCACATTGTAACTTCAATTTGTCATAGCTCTAGTCTGTATTCACATAGTACAGCAATGGAAAAAGTGCCAAAGTGTCAAATCCTGCTTTCTATAGGTCTTGACTGAGCAGAGTGTGACATATCAAGAGTATTTTCTCTAAAGTCCAAGAGTGGCAAGTTATGCTTCACCATCTCAATTACGAACACTGTTGAAATCAAATAATTACTTCGACAAATTATTTTGCAGAGGTAGAATTTGACACCATGATGTAGTGGAGGATTTAAGCTTTCTGATGTTGACTCTTTCAAACCAACTTGCCAAAAAACCTTCATATATCTTAAAGTCCATACGTGAAGGATTTGAAAATTGTTGACTTTGGCGACCCATAGTGGTGGTGCCAAAAACGGACACTGTCGCAAACGTTCTGGCGACGTCTTAGCGCCGCTTGCGACACCCCCCTCCATACAGCTGGATATATGTAAAATATAATATATAATATGTAAGCAAAGTACTGCTGCAGATAACTGTAGCTCAAGCATTGGTTTCTATATTATTCCTAATGACAGCAGCTTACTATGAAGTAGTTTGTTATTGTGAGAATTCGGGTTAACAGATGTTTGGGGGATCACTGTCGATGTGAACATAGCCTATCCAACATTTTAGTATTCTGACTCCATGAGCTGCAGCTAATGGAAAATGCTACCGCTAATGAACTAGACTAAACACAAATCAAGTAACATAATCCGAGTATGGAGTTGTATTAAATGTGGAGATTACGGCCGATCAAGGTGGTAGAAGGCAGGACACATGAACCCGACACAACCGAGGCAACCAGGCGGCAAATGCGCACTATAAACGACGCAATTGCAACCCACACACACTGGACAGGAGGAACGCCGTGGTCTGCTCTTTCATGTAAGTCGCTATGATGGTTTCTTTTCCTTTACCAAATGCAAAGGCAGCCGGCTACGTACTGACAAGTGAAGCTAATTTGCTAGGTTAGGTTATATAGCTTAGTAGCTGTACAGGTAGCCTACTACATAAATAAACTATGCCATTACACATAACCGCAGATATAACCCACACTGGTCCTAAACAACCCCACTCTCCTTCTTAGCTCTTTTAGGACTAGTGCTCCGCGCCAATGGGTCCGTGGGGCTCCCAATTCTTGTGACCAGGGGCTCCAGTTGGTCTATAACCTATCTTGTTTACACGCTAAACAGATAATTGCATAACTTCTGACATGCCAAATCTAGAGTAATTTGTTTGAGCTATGTGTGAGAAGTGAAATTACTTTTTTCCAATCCTGTCATACAGGGAACAAACTTTGATGGGTCCTCGTATCGAACACCAATAGCAAACCAATATTTGTTAACTGAATTGCCAAACATTGACTACTTTATTATATAATGTAAATAAAAAGCACAACTACACATTCATTTTATTAGCGAACATGCTGTATTTATTACTGGATGTGAAGAAACCCAAAATATTGCTATCGCCAAAGCATCTTATGGTGTCACCAAATGCATATTGAGAAATGTGGCATCCTGAGAGATTGACATCAACCTATCAGAGTTAACTGGAACATGTCTGCTAAGAAGCTCTGTTGAACAGAGTCTGTTCTGAGTGACTGACTCATCACTTTAGAGTGGAAGGCGGTCTGATTCCTGCAATGCTCTGTTGATAACACAGACAAGAGGCTATCAATATCCGTTTAAATGATGTAGCAAAGGAGCTTGTCAGGTTCCTGAGTCCCAGCTGTAGAGTTTGGCTGCTAGGCTGTAATCAGAGACAGCAAGTGAAGTTTGCTGTCCTGTTTGTAATTAGACAAACTGAATGCTATGCTTGGGCTCAGCCAGTGCACCTGCATGATTTCACACTGATGCACTTTAAGCTTGATTCAGGATTAACACAGAAACATAGCAAATCATATTTGCTGGAAGCTCTCGGGCCTCAGACATGAATAGGAGACAAATAATATGGGGAACAAATCTGCCAAAAACACAATATCTTTAGTAGTGTGGATCTTTAAGTTGTCATGGGACTGAGAGCAGCTCAAACGACTTGTCTGATAACACCTCTGGTCCACTATAAATGGGCTTGACACTTGAGAAAACATGCAACAATCATGCTACAAACAATATAAATCTGGGCTCTCCGAATTCAAAATTATAGGCAAAAGGAATATGTACAGCTAACTGTAACAGCTAGCAACTACTATGTCTTGTCAGTACAGCATGATGTACTGATTCTATTCTTGGCCATCAGCCGTGGCCATCAGTGGCCTTAGAACAAAATGTTGTTGTAAAAATTGTGATAAAAGATATGCAAACAAGCAACCTCTGTGGTTTGTATTAAAATGTTGTATTAATCTATCAGCTGCACTGATAGATTGACAGGTGTTACTTATTCCTCTTTCGATAATGGGCAGGGTCTATTTCTTCTTTATGCAGTTTTGGTGTTTGAAAGAGTCCCTGTTGTGGTGCTTGTACAATAAAAGTCATTTATTCTGGGTTGAAGTGAAGGTAGGAGGCAATAAGAATGCTGAGAGAAGAAAGAGGTTATCCAAGGCTCAATTGGTATGAAAGTAAGAACTAAATACTCCCACTGAGAATCAAAGTCAAGGTTTAAACAGAATTCCTCTGCAATATACATGATCCAGAAGCACTCCTTTTTCCATAGGTATTGCCATTGGGAAGACTATGAGTCAACATTCAAGTAAACATATGTAGTCTGTCTATTCATTGCGATGCAATAAGAGCCTGAACAGTTACATTCCTTGTTCTGGACTGCATCTCCCCAAAACAAAACAAAAAATGTCAATGGATTTTGTGGGAAACAAATGGCAGTTGCATGGGTAGCAAATCTAATAGAAAGGAGAGGTTTGAAAAAGACAGAATATGAATGCATGCGCCATATAAATTCAAGTTTCATGGCTGCCTGTACTCTCTGTACTCTGTACTGTTGTCCTATGCTCAAAAATCTCATCCTGCAGAGACATGGCTTGAGAATACATTTGTAGTTCCAAGTGAAACAGTGCTGTTGCTCATAACTGTCACCAATGACTAAATAAAAACTGCACTTATTTCCTTTTATTAATGGTGTGGCCAACAATTTCAGTGTCATTGGATTGCAGTATGCTCCTGGAGCTGGCTCTGCACATTTTAGAGTGGCCTTTTATTGTGACCAGCCCAAGGCACACCTGTGCAATAATCATGCTGTTTAATCAGCATCTCGATATGCCACACCTGTCAGGTGAATGGATTATCGTGGCAAAGGAGAAGTGCTCACTAACACAGATTTAAATAAATTTGTGAACAAAATTTGAGAGAAATAAGCCTTTGGTCTTATGTCTTATTAAAAAGTCTTAGATCTTAGCAGAAACAAAAGTGTTGCGTTTATATTTTTGTTCAGTATAGTTCGTTTGGAGCCTTTATTACAGACCCTGGAGCGTTTCCACCCCAGTTCGGTTTGTTTGGGCATATGAACGCAGCAATCGCACTCAGGTGCGGACCAAAACAAGCGGACTGAGACCATCTTGAAAGGGTGGTTTCAGTCCACTTCCAAACGAACTCTGGCACGGTTCCTTGGTAGTGAGAATGCAATTCGTGCCAAAGGATCGAACTCTCTATGCATGATGGCTTATACCTGATGCATCTTCTGAGTAGAAATTGGTGGGTAAATATGTTACTGTAGGCACTCATTAGAGCGCGCCTTCTACAGAGGTGTCTGGAAACAGCGCGTCTTGTCGAAGCAACAAGCAAAGACAATAACCTGTCCAAGCTGCTGGTGCCCAAGCCTATGCTCCATTGTGTTCCTGTGTAGTACAGAATTCCCGCACAAAAATTCTGACCAATGAGGGACCAGTTTGATTGAGCATGCTGTTTGTTTACAAATCTTGGTCCACTTAAAAATATTGCTGTGTGAAAAAAATCAAACCAAGGGTTAAAGGAATAGTTCACCCAAAAATGAAAATTCAGTCATTATCTACTCACCCCCATGCCAGTAGAAAATCGGGTAAAGTTCGTTAGTCCATACAACAGTCCCAGAGATCCCTGAAAGAAGTACATTGCAGCGTTCTCCAAAACAAGTGAAGTTGCTGGAGACTTGTCTTCAGTCTTCAAAAATTTACAGAAAATAACCATAAAATGGCTCCATGCAGCTCTCACAGCATACTCCAAGTCTCTTGAAGCCAACAGATCCCAAAGTGACTTGAAAAGACCGACATTTACACCATTATTTAGCTGAAATTGCCACTCTAGCTGTCGATTTCACAATACGTCACGTTTGCACACACCCCGGCCTCGATAGGTAAGACTAGCTCGAATTAGCAGAAACACGACTTCCAAAAATAGGTAGAAATAATGTTTTAAACCAATTACTTTGTATTTAATTGTCAAATTCAATAAGTGAGCACCCATATTAATGTTTGATGTCATAATAATAATGAAAAATGCCATAAAATGTGCCATTTTTAACTATAAACGCTACATGTACTACACTGTACAGAATACATACAGAACGGAGACTAAAGTGGACATCAAACATTAATATGGGTGTTCACTTATTGAATTTGACTATGTATTCCATTGCACCTTTCTTATTATGAAATGGTACAAAAGAAAATTTTTTGTTGTCCGGTGGTTACCCTCTTATCACTCTTCCCCTCCAAAAGTGACGTTGACTTCTGTATAAAAAATAATCGGCTATCATTTGTCAAGCAATGAAAGTTTTTTTTTCTGTGTTTACCTCAAAAACTGCATTTTATGAATTGTGATGTTGAGCTTTGGTATACAGTATAAGAAGTCACTACAATAGACACTACAATAGACATCAGGCAGACGAATAGGCTGTCAACTATGGTAGGTAGGCCTAGATGAGACTCCCATCTCAGAAATCAAGTAATTTACTGAGTGTTGGCCAACTTAAAAGTGTCAAATTACTGTCTATCACACAATGTTAAAAACACATGGGAGATGCTCGGAGCTTTCTGTAGGATCATAAGTTTCACTTTTGTTTTCACACCAGTCCAGGAGACTTGGATTGGAGATGGACCAAGCGCAAAGCTCCCGTCTCCTGCACTGGCAGAGCACAAAAGCCAAATGTGGAGACACATAAGTCTGCCTGATGCGTATATACAAGACTCCTAACATCAATAACGTGATCAGAGTGAGGAGAATATCCTGCATTAAAAACAAATCACTGAATTACCTGCTGTAATTCATCCTATTTTCCATTTCAGTGTCTTGCAGATGTTCAGTGTGTTAATCTTTGGCAGGCAGGCCATCCCAATACCAGCAACCTTCCATCATTCAGAACGGAAAATCCGAGCATTCAACTCCGAGTCAGAATGAGAGGGAAGACGCAGACAAGGGGAAAAAAGTTATTTTGCCAAACCCAAAATCGGTTGACATGACCGATTTTGACATAAGAGCCTACGTACGATAAAAGCCCAAAAAAAATACTTGTGAACAAATTAATCTTAGAATGTATTTTATAGAAAGTGGTTGTTATAGGTTTTGTTAGAGATGACTGCAGGCAGGTAGGTCCTCCACCTGCCTGAATAACCTGCAAATTAGGGATGGGCTTGGTATTTTGGATGGGTAGTGATTAGTAAATGAGTCAGCCTGTATGTTATTGACCATCTCAAATACTCAGTATCATCACCCCCTTTTTCCTTGCGGGTCTACACTGATGTTGCAGCTTATAGTCTACTGCCTCTCTGACATCCGTCGTAGTGACGGAAAACTTTAATCCTTGTGAATGTGAGTGTGATTGTCTGTCTGTCTGTGTTAGGCCTGTGATGGACTGACAACCTGTCCTGGGTGTTTTGCTGCCTTGCACCCAGCGCATGTCGTGACCCTGAAGACGAATAAGCAGTACAGTAAATGAATGAATTCATGATTTGGAAAGATGCGATGTCTCAAAAAAACATTCAAAATTCATATTTAACATTTTCAAATAATCTTCTGGGTGTCCTTACACCTTGAATAATCATTACATGTCCAGTGATATAGCATTTGGTGGAAGTTAACGCTATTTTTTTCTGAAATAACAAAGACGGTGAGGAATGTCTTCAAGGACCTTAGATTTACAACAGTAACCTAAGGAAGCACTTTTACAAGACAGATCAGAGAAAATAGCCTTTCATCATCATCATCATCATCACTGTCAAATCACACTTATTCATGGCCAAATAATATAATCAAAAGTCGAACGAAGGGTCCCTGTGAAAAGGTTTCTCTCATACTTTTTCACCTCCACAATGTCATTAGACCTCTACCTCATGACTCCCTTCTTCAATACACCAACATCCTTCTGAAGTTTTGCCAGTGCCAATCAGCCACATTAGCATCCCTATTAAATAATGGTTCAAGCATTAACACTACAGTCCCCAAAAAAGATATCTTTCAGCAACATGAAGAGGACCAACCCAGGAGCACAAGGTGTCAGGGTGTTATCAGTGTGGATTAGGATGTGTCATGTGACTGACCTGCTGATGGACACGTCACTGTCAGAGGGGCTGGCCGGCCTTGAAATCCGTCCTGCAGGTGCCTCTTCGTCAGCTCCTGTCTCCTCTAACTTCAACAATAAGGAGCTCTTTGATTCTGCAACTCGATCTAAATGAGGAGAAATATGTATCATCATGTCACACAGACAGTGGGAATCAATAAGTGGTGACGTCCTACAGATGAACTTGTCCAAATTGGACTACAATTTCCACATAAAAACAATTTGTGTATCCATTACGGCCATTAGTGTAATTTAACAGGTAAACCAATCTTGTCATCATTACAAAAAACATCAAATTTGTCAAACACTCAGAGGTAAAGATAATAACTAAACAACAGAATTATAGGAATTTTATCTGTATCATCTTTGTCATCAAGTTGGGATTTTTATGTTAACTGCTTATGGTCAGCACTATGTATACTTTCTTTTTTCTAACTTATTAACAATAAAGATGATGGCCAGAACTGCACTTGAATGTACTGTAGATTGAATATTAGATTCCATATTATACCAACCAGTCTGACTAAAAAGATTATAGACCAGAAACAGAATAGATTGTCTAGAGTAGATAGCCTAGGTATATAGGTAGATACATAGGTAACTGGCAATTCGGCACTTGCTATAAAGCCAGTGTCAGTGACTAGTAGTGAATAGTTTTGACGTACTACTTACTGAAGTGCATGCACCCATACACATAGTTACATAGAGAGAACATTCAGATCAGCGTACTTATTTCTTTGACCCATGCGGTTGTGATTTTTTTTTACTTGTCTATACCGGCAAGTGACAAATACATGCCATTTGTCTGAATATTTTTTTTCACTTGTCCCAGACAATCCGACAACCATTAATGTTGAATGCTAATATGGCACTGCATTTTAAATTTTGATTCAGCACATCTGACTATGAGCATAATAATATTTAAACGTTTCTTATCAAATATGACAAAATTGGAAAGGACGACAAAGGTGCATACAAGGTGTTTCTATAAAATGAAAATGATAAGGAATGAGAAATGCAATGAAAATTTGTTATCGACTGAGTTATGCTGAGGGGGACTGGAGAGGCTGGAAAGTCTCCTGTGGCTCGAGTACACTAAGCTATATGGTGACAATGGTGATGAGCGCTGCGATACCTGCAGTATGTGGTTCTTGGGCCTCCTCCCCTTCCTCACTGGCTTCCTGTTTGATCCGAGTCTGCCTGGTGCTCTCTAGGCGATCCTGGACCTGGGCAATAAGGCGGGAAAATTCGCTGCTGTGCTGCTTCCCTGCAAAACAAATGAGGGAAGTCTCAATACCCACAAGAGACATCCTGTTGTTGAACATGAAGAACAACATTATGCGTTTCACATGTGTGAAGATGTGTCAACATATAAAGAACAAAAAGTATATACATTTTAGAATGGGGCAGTTATTCATTCCCACTCATGCTTCATATCTCACAGAAGCAGAGTGTCAAGGATGTTGGTACAGGGAAGATACAGGAGGACAGATTTTTTAAATGTATGATTTAGGCAACAAAAATGGGGCCAGTTATTTGTCATTCATTTCCCCTCGTGCGTCATAGCTCCCAGAAGTAGTGGAAGTCTCAGGCAGGCAGAGAAGAGTCTGTGCTTCATCACCGAAATGACCAAATCAGAATGCCACAATATTCACTAACTGTGCACAACGAGTGGAAAGCGTGCAAAATTGTGCTGGCCAAAAAGTAAAGCATCATTGTGCCTGTCATGGACTTGGTCTAAATCATATGTAAATCTCATTATTTGGCTCATTTAATAGTGATTTGTAGGCAAGGCCATGCAAATAGAGATTGCACCCAATTCACTAACTCTGCAACAACCACTTCCCCAAACTGTTGCAGTGCATATAAGATCTTTTAACAGGTGGCATCATCCCAGGAAAGTCTTCCATCCTAGAATCTCAATGTAAGATCTGAGAACGCTCCAAATAAATAGGGCGCTTTAGGGTGTAAGGGTGCCAGATTAGTCTGTAAGCTGAAGCATGCAATTTGCCCTTGCAATTGGTGATGAAGGGGGTTTTTGTTTATGCAGTGCTCTTTTTGAGGGCTTGTTTGTGCCACAACTTGATTCACATAATTTCCAAGTGAGTAAGACCAAACTCTGCACTCACAACAGAATCTTAGTGAATATGGACCTCAGGAGCTATGGAGCTTTGTTCTACAAAATCACTAAGTCTTCCTATCCTGGGAAAACCTCGAGTCTCCTCTGTGATGTCACTAGTGCAGATCATGAGTTAGCACAGAGCACAGTTATCCTCACATCTTCATCTCCAGTATCTACACCATTGTAATAAATTACCAAAGGCACTGACTAAAACGTAAGTCCTGAGATAGCAGTGCTTTTCCAGAGGGTTTTCAAGTTGTGATGTGCAAGGAAGACATGGGAGATACACATGTCTTCAAACACCAGTGAACTCTCAGCTACTTGGGCTCCCCTTGGGGCACAAAACGTTCCAATGGCTGTTGTTTACAAGAGTAAATTGAGTTGAGATGTGTATGTGGGGCAGCTCTATGGCTGCATGGTCTGCATTACCTTTAAATTTCACGCCCCCTAACCCTGGCTTAGTGAATATGATTTGCACAAGTAACCTAAAGAAGTGATGACAACACTATGAAATCCAAAATGCATGATATTCATTTGTTGAACATTGATAAAATTAATTCTCTCATGTACTTTTTCACCTCACAAAGACAAAATGCAGAGCATGTTTTTGAGGAAATTTTGTATTAATATTTATAATGGAGGCAGACTCATTTTTCTTTCTGAGACAAGATCTGTAACGGAATCAGGCCATTCAAATGAATATTTTGACTTGGAAATGACAGGTTCCAACCTTGAGGGGTTGCATGGATTGTACAAATCAAGGTTTTATTCATAGGTTATGTGAACTTCACTGAATATCACAGATGCAAACACCAAACAGATGTCTTATGTGGTGAAAATTCCTTTTACTACTTGATGGAGGCCAAACAGTCATTAAAAGGACATTATGGGTGAGCATGTGTGGACGCAGGGAAAAGCCTGCATATAGGTTAATTGCTGGCAATGATCCAAAAATAAATGGAGGATTTAATCACTTTTCATGGAAAACCACAGCATCTGGAATTCTATAATGGTCATATAAACAAGAGACTGGAGATTGATGTCAGAGCTAAAAGAAAGCGGCAACTTTTTGCCCTAACACTGCAATTAACATTTGTTCTACAGTATATTCTAAATATCTCCAGCGGCAGTTCAATGGAAATAAGTGTCACTGGGTAATGTTGCGATATTGCTGGTAGCTAGCTACTTGCTATATTGCTGGTAGCTACTACGCATCACTTTGCATGGCAAACCACAACATCTGGAAATCTATGATGGTCATATAAACAGAGACTGTAGCCTGATGTCAGAGCTAAGAGAAAGAGGCAACATTTTGCTAAAACACCGCATTTAACATTTGTTTTACAGTATATTCTAAATATCTCCAGTGGCAGTTCAATGGAAATAGTGTGCAATGTTGTGATATTTGCTGGTAGCTATTACGCATCAATGCACTACAAAGCCTCAAAGACAACAGTTAATATAATAAATGTGTCACTGCACAGGAAAACCAAATGCAGAAAAATCTTGGGTTAGCAAAATTGAGTTATAAAGCCACCTCTCTAAATGGAGTGCCTTAGTGCTGCATGCAACACAGATGCAAAGTGAATGAGAACCACATGTACAAGAAGATGGTAGACAGGTTTCTTTATTTCTAGCTCATCTAATTTATTTTTTTCACACTATGAATATAATTCAAATGACAAGCTGCTGGTGGAGGGTTGAGGTAGAATAGCTGCAGTAGGGATATAAGAATGTGAAGGCACATCTCCACACAATTGAGAGGCCCAAGCCTGACTGATTCATACATACGCAGGCAAGGGCATGTATGCATCTTAAGTAAGATAAACTTTTAAAAAGGGGCTATTCATAGCATTCCCATGCATTTCCTACCAATATGGTGCTTTACCATATACACAGCACATTGCCTGTGGTTGTCATTTGATTATAATCACCTGTTAATTTATTACAATAACCTGTTATTTTCCTACCAAGATGGCCGTGTGGTGATGTAACAGAATACTATGAATTAAGTCCTATTTTGTCAACCACAAAATTGATAGTCATGTATTTTTATGTAAAACTAATAAAGTTATTTGTGTTATTTTTGACACTTCAACAGTAACAACAGTGCAGTCCTGCATTAGCCTATTACTAAGTCCCTTATCTTACAACATGATTTTTTTCCCCCCATGACAACAGTTATGAAGCACATACACATGTTGAACTGATTAGTTAAATTATTGAGTTGAGTTATACATAACTCCTCAGGTCTCCTCTAGCTTGAGAGGCTATTTGTCTCCTGAGACGTATAGTTTTTGCTGGTGTTATTTAGAAGGTCCTATCTACACTATTGGATACACAGAAATAAATAATCATAATACAGATATGACCTTTAGGATTAATCATGTCTCACTAACAGACCACAGATTGTGCTACTACTAAAAGACAATGTCTCTCAAAATAAGGAGAGGCTGACACCACCCGCTGGATGTCTAATACTTCAGAGTGTGTGTGTGTGTGTGTGTGTGTGTGTGTGTGTGTGTGTGTGTGTGTGTGTGTGTGTGTGTGTGTGTGTCGCTTTCCCCTTCCTCTCCTGTCTGCATTCACCATTCCCCATGCTGGCAGAGTGAGTCATCCACATCCTCCTCTGATAAATCAAGTGGTTATCACAGCAATGCAGCTATTTATAGAATCCACCTCCTGTGAGTCACACCCATTTTTCATCCACTTTTAAAGTTAGCTCTACAGAGCTATTTTCAACAAGCTTTTCATCTTGTTCTACCGTGTCAACATGACTTTGAATATTGTTCCATAATGTCACTGCCTTGACTTGACCTCTGCCCTGAGGACGAAAACACAGAGCAGGTCCAGATTCCTGTGCATTTATATACCTCTGAGTGAATACCAATGAGCTCATAGCTAATGGACGCAATACTTCCTTAAACAGACACTTAAATGGCCAAGTAACCCTACAACCTTCACTACAAAGATTTAGGTATTTGCCTCTGTGGAAATCTTGCTTCATCACGTCATCAGTTTTACATGTTTTCATTCCACCCCTTATTGCTCAATCACTCACTTTAGACAGAGTAATTCACTGAGATACTGCTTATTTTGGTTTCTGGCAATGTGTTGTGAAAGGTATTGGAAGTTGGCTCCAAACGGAAGTCCTGAATAAAGTGAGAGGGACTTGTTGCATCCCCCGCTTGTAATGATCGGGCATCTCTTTGGAGGTAGCGAACCCAATGTGATTCACATCTACACAAGCAATGGAAGATGACTTCTAGATAAAGAAGCACTCCTAAACGCTTACTAGAGCTGAAGTGAGTGCATCACTCTAGTGGAATGGAAAATCATGCCCGAGTGTTTTCCAATAATAAGTCTTTACAGAGCTTTGAAATCTATAGTGACAGTGAAAAACGAGAAAACATCATACCGCTCCATTTCAGTGAACACAAAATAAGTCGACTCGACTACAGTATAAAAGGGAATTCATACTTCAGAAAGAAGTGACTTGTCTGGAATAACAACATTTGCTATTTCAATTTGATTTGTCATTTTTGCAGCGTGCAGCTCATTTTTTCAAACTTGTCTGCCTTGCTCTGACAAACACAGCACTCAGTCTTTTTGGTAACTGGCCAAGATTTCAGCTACCACTGACATCTATTTGTGCCAGTCCATTTCAGCTATTGGGCAGTTAGGGTCATTCTGTTCTTGAACTGCACCCATTTTCACAGTGACAGGATAAATGTATGATATGCCCACATATAAAATATTCAAATTCAAAACAGTTTAAGAGAGCAAAATATGTCCTTTTCTTCTAAATGACCTTCTGGATAAAGTATGAATCTACCCAAAGGAAATCTTGTGCTTTTTGATGCTAGAGATGATTGACACCCTGACAGAGCTACGGAAGCTCTGAAAGGCAAGGAATCAGGGGATCCAAATATCTAAGTTTCTCAATATATTGACTGACCAATAGATGAAACTATTTTTTTGCCAGGATGCTTTTTTCACCTGTTGCTAAGTCAATATATTAAGATAGCAACATAAGAAAAAAGAATTGGTAGAAGAACAAAAAAGATCCTGTCAGTTTCCTGTTATCCAGTTAGCAAGTCAATATACTGAGATGAACACAGGGACAAAAACAATTAGACAAAACTTACGTATTTGGATCCACCAGGAGAATCAATTTGTTTTTCTCTTGCCTTTCAGGGCTTCAGGGATTCCGTACAGAACATAAGTTTGAGGATGGAAAATCAGATTTGATGTTGTAATTCCCCTGTCCCCATCACCGATGTGTTAAGCTGATTAACAGTGTGATTTTCTTTGTACTTTGAGCGTACAATTTCTTTGTCACTGTTTGTTTGTTTGTTTGTTCATTTTATAGATATCGACAAGGCAAAGACATTGTGATATTATTGCATTGATCTTCCCAAACTGCTGTAATAGCATGGTCTGGCAGAGAACCCCCCAGTGTCAACAAATCAATGGCAAAAGTGTGAACATCACTTACTATAACTTGAATGCATCTCATCAATCTCCTCTTCAGACTGATTCTTCGAGAAGATCATGACCTGCAACATGTTTCAATGGACAAAGAGAGAACATCATCATCAACCAAAAACAGTTTTAGCTCGGTAGTTTAAAGCAGCTGATCAGACCCAGTTATGCTCCTAATGTGGCAAGTGTTTGTGAAGAAAAATAACAGGATAAAATTTTAAATGTCAAGATTGCCACTAAGCTGTTAGTACACACAGGTTTGGCTTTCCCCTGTAGTTGATTTCTGGTCTTCTCGTTGGTCTCCACTTCTTTGGCAATATCTTCAGCTGTTGACAGAGGATAGAGAGATCTTTATTACTCTGGAGATCACAAATATTGCTTATTTATATGAATTGTGCTATTCACCACACAACAGGTTTTGGCCCATGAGGCCACTGCTCCGGAAATGAGGCATCCCTGGAGATGCGCATTAGAACACGAGAAAGAGTATTAACATTATTGTGCGTTATTATATTTTTCTTCTGATATCTTGTCAAAATAAATAAATAAGAGAAACATGTGAGATCAAACTCAAACACCATGTATGTGGCCATAACAGGTGTTTGCGTTAAGCTTTCAGGGTCTGCCCGTGACAGTTTGGACACCAAAAAAGCTCTGCAATTGGAGCGAGTTGTTGGTGCGTTGAGCAGAAAGCAGTTGTCAACTTTTGATCTATAGAAGCTAGTTGTGCTGATGTACTGTATGTAAAAACATTGATTTCCTACAAGTAAAAATGAATAGCCTAAATCATTTCAGACATATAGCATATTTAATTATATTTCATTATGCCTTTAACCAATTAATGTTCCAAGGCAGTCTTACCAATTAAATTGTGTGCAGTTCTCCTACACAAAACTTAATCAAACATGGACAGAACTTTAAGAAAATGTCTCAGCAGAAAGATGTGCAGCATAAATCCATGCACAAGTGAAAGCACATCCAATATCCCCAGTGCATTCATCAAATAGGCCAAGTCTGAGTATGAACAGATCAACTGTGCATAACTCAATCCAAGAAAAACCCACATAACTTAACACAGTCAGAATCAAGCCCCAAACCACTGAATGAGCTCAATTAAAGCACTGAATATTTACAAGCATTTCAATCTGTAACTATCCTAAAATTACGTAGTCTTTGTTGATTATTTAAAATCACATCTCTGCATCCTGTCAAAAATCAGAGATATCTGCAGGGCTTAAAGAGGGATCCAGAGATTTGCATAAGGGAAATACACTGTGCGGTTGTACACCAGGTAGTAGGGTAGAAATCACAAGCATGGACAGGGTCCAGACATTCATATACCAGGAAGTAGCTCAGTGATTTTGTAAGAATACTGGGTGAGTCAATGCATGATTTAAATATTTTGTTCAGCGATTCTCTTACCCCCCCCCCCCCCGACCACCTAAAAAGTGCTAGCACTCTGGTTACATAAACAAATATATGCACACAAAACCACAAACACAAAATGCTTTATAGTTCTATATCGTAATCACAGTGGACCAAGGGCTCTCACCTGATTTGGGGTCAAGTGAGTCACACTGGGAATTATAAATGTGGACAAACTCCTGATGCCTTTTGATCAGTTGGTCTCGAGCGCCCTGCACCGAAAGGTGGCACTCCTTCAGCTTCCTCTTCAGTTCCTGCAGGGAAAGCAAGTTGTACACCAGCTTCCCCATCGGACGCCTCCTGTTCCCTATGGAGCTGCAACAGAAAGGCCCATTAGTTCACTCCAGTGATCACCAAATATTACTTAGCAATGCCTGATAGGGGGCCATTTCTGTACTCCGTGGTAATCAACGGCTGCACTGCATGCCAGCCCAGTTGTCATAAGCAGGAGAAAATGATGGAGCTGTTAACACTGAACCTATAACTCCAGTACACTGGGGCCACATCAGCTCAGTCTGGATAATAAAATGGTATAAGGAATGGGAGTCACTAAACTTGTTAGCCAGGGGACATAGTTGAAGCCAGACATCTCTGTTGGTCCGCAGTCCCATTAAGTTCAATGAAGACAGTCAAATGTCTGTTTTCAATTATTTGGTCCCAGAGGAGAATACAAGACATAATATGGCTCTACTGTACTGCATTTATTTCAAATGGAAATCCAGTGTAAAAAATCCTCCCCATGTAGGCTGGTGGGCTACCTTAGGTCAGAACAGTTTAAACCTGTGCAATCCATCATCATGACATCAAGGTCCACCACAGATTAAGTGTGCGGCGCAGCTACGCAAATACGACCAATCATTAATAGAACCTCAAATTGCCGCATTGTACATCAATCATCCAGGAAAACCCTGTATCAACGGCCTTTCACAAAGATCAATCTTCAAGGTTATTCAGGAGTATTCAGCAGGCTACATATTCAGGTTAATGGAAAATATTATAAAAGTTGTAAAATAGACAAATCTTTTAGTCATAAGTTATGATCAACACATATACTGTAGTTTCATCAATCTTCTTCTAGTCAATATCATTCATCATGTGCAGCTGGCTGACTTGCCACTTCCAGAACAGAAACACATATTCTGAATTTGAAATTTATCCCTTGATTTGAATCCACTGAAATTTAACCCATAGACTGAAGATTAGACTAAGATTATTCTAATGACAGAGAAAAAACAAACAAACAAACAAACAAAGCTACACTACTCAGTAGCCCTGCGATGCATATAAGGCACAGCTGCCAAGTTAGGAATGCTCCAACTCCAGCACAGGACAGTTTTCCATCTGGAGATGCAAAAATGGTGACAACCATGCTTTTAGCTTGCAGTGTAACCAGCAGCACAGAAATGACTGCCTAGCACCACCAGATTCAGTATGTTCCTACAGGAATTCATAATTGTAGGAAATTTTGCTCTAGAGTTACATTCTAAGTACTGAGTCTGGTATGTATAATGTTTTTGACATAAATGGTACAGATTCAGTACAGTCCCACAGCAGATTCATGATGATTATTGACCTGTGAATGTGATCTCAGCTCTTGGGTTTCATAGTTGACCAGCTGCCTTAATCTCCTCTATGGAGATCAATACAGTAATATTAGCTAACTAGGCTTGCTAGTTAACGTCAGCAACTGAACAACTAGCAAACCTGGCTGATAGCATATTACATCCATACATACATAGAAGCATTACTGATACAATGTGATTTATTATAAAATGCCAGAGAATGGGTTGTATCACAATGATCAAAAGATTATATACCTAAATAACCTCAATACCTAGATCTATATTGCCATACTTCAACTGTATAGCAGCAGATCCCAGAAGAACGTTCTCCCAGTGTGCGACATCATTTATTTATTATTATTTACCTTTATTTATTCAGGGTGGTCAATTTAAATTCGCTGCTAAGATTAGTGTACATTTTCAAAATAAAACTGTTATTTCCTTTAATTAATTAGACATTGCTCATTTAAAAACAAA